>NC_069126.1:24187671-24491707 GCF_026914265.1 Mya arenaria
TATAAAATGTGAATATGTTTCTTCAGTGACAATGTTGTCACATTAATCTTTTTTCTGAAATAAAACTCCCATAACAAAAACTACCCATGAAAATGTAAAAAAATCTATGTTTTATTTTACATTTTTTTTATGCCAGAAATAGTTCGTTTCTGAACCATGTGGTTTAACACATTTATAAATATGGAAAAAAAATGTTGACCGGTAGCCGCACCACCAGGCTGTTTGCATTCGTAAGCAATTCTTTTTGGTAATTCATGGTGTATATTTCGTATTCTTATGTGTACAAGACGGCTGCTTTCAGTTGAAGCTCTTGTTTAAATAAGCGTGTAGTGTTGACATGATATCTTCTAGATGCCATTAGTTAAGTGTAAATTACATGATCTATTTGAGTAAAAATATTCGGAGCTCCTCGGCCATTTCATTTTCAATAAAAATGGCATATGAGTTCCGAATGGAGTAGAAATGGTCTGTAAATGTTGACTGCTACCTTAGTGTTGTCTGCGACAATATCATCATCATATTCATCATCAGAATAAGTAGATGATATCGGCAAAAAATATTCGATAAAGTACATCGAGACCATAGGCGACGATGACGCCATAATTCGATAAACAACTACAAGGTACCAAACGAACACCAAAAGGAATATTATTTTGTTATTATAACAAATTATTCCATGTGCAATTCATATATTAAGGCATCGGTGATGTACCTGTTTTAAAGGGCCTTTTTGTTTAAATAGCATGTTGAGTCTTATCCATTAAAGTCTATTTACTTTCGAGCACCATAATAAGAACAGGTACAGTAATAAGAAATCGGATACACAAACTTTCGGATATCGTGATTATGAAATTGGTACGGTGACTTACGCAGTAGGTCTTGTTAAAGCTGCTTGTGAAATTTTATACACTAGATAATTAATAACACCTTGGAAATTTTAGAAGAGTTTTAACAGTTTTATAATATCTTGATATTTACAAAAATGCTGATTAGTAGGATGCCAATTAACAAAGAATGCTGATTCAAAAGTGGTCTTTAGTACTGTATTGGTAACCTAGCAACGATCTCGGCCAAAGTGTGAAGTGAATCGATAAATTGTTTATTGCACTATGTTCTTTTTGTGACAGATTTATATGGTATTTTAGCATGGTTAATAGAATTTTGAAGTTTTTAAAATAAGTTTTCAGGCCAATTTCATATGATTGAGGTTTTTTATAGCTCAAAAATCAGCAGGATGGCCTTAGACGGGTCTCAAAAGCAGTATATTTTACCTTCCAATGATAGAGTTCACATTTCTGATTTAGACTTTTGTCAATAAAGCGTAGCCATTTTGAAACCGTATAGCAGGTGCTGTCATCTTCTGTTTAATATGCTTAGCGCTGGGATATGTCATTCTAGGCTAGGAAAAAAACAAATGCGATATGGACTCGTTAAGTTGCCAAATAAAAAATCATCAAAGACTCTGAAGCGGCTGTTAATATGGACTATTAACATCACCAGGGGTTTAAATAAGACCCAAAATCAGGAATTTTTTAAAATTCCATGTTTGATTTTCATAGAATTTGTAGGTAAAGAAGCGCATTTGATGCACAACTCAAAATGTTTGTTTTCATGTTTATTGTTTATATTCAACCATAACAAGAGTCTAGTATAGGGGCGCATGGGGATGCGAGTGGGAGGGGTCCACCCCTGTCACAGGGGGGGGGGGTATGTGGGGTTTTCTTATTGAATGTTTTGTTTTCATACTCAATTTGAACCATTTTCCATGATTTTCAGACTTGTACAAAATGTTGTTGCTTTTTCACAAATTTTAGAAGGGTGTGTTTAAATATCAAAATTAAAATTTGTCTTTTTGTCTGTGGTAATATGACTGTACTTGTCTGGATTCTTCTTTAGTATCATGATTATACACTTTTACTCTCAACAATTATGCAAAGCAAAACAAAAAATGTCGGTTCATTCCCCGTCAAGGCAAACTGTGAGAATCTAAACAATTATAGTTTAACACGAATGAAAATAGCTCTCTAGATAATTATATGAGCAAATAATGCTTACAACGCTTACAACGCTTACTTGCAATATAAAAACCTGACAATTGCAAAGTACATGTACAGGAGACAATATTTAACTGTATCTACAAACCTAAATTGTAATGCAAGAATGTCTATAAAACAATTATAATGTAATGGCACTTACCCTGGTATCAGGTGTTAATAATACTTAGTATTAATGCACATTCATTCCCCAACAGCTTTTCGGCTGCATAACTGCAGACGTGGCAGTTCCGTCCGTCCACCCAGAGAATGTTACACGTCTGTCTTGGTCAAAAACCTGTTCCCAACTAACTAGAGAATTACACACCCAAAACATGTACAAATTATGATGACAGAAAAATGGTCAGAGCAGTGAAAATTGGTCAAGTGTTACCGTATCGTGTCGATACAATACTACCTAATGATTGATTTTAAATCAATGTTTAAACTAGTACAAGCAAATTGTATTAAATAATAATACCATAATATAAATGTAAAATGAGATTTGTGACAATGGATATATTTTAAAATAACTTGCCACATGTGCTCCACATATCAAGAAGACGTGTCGCGTGCAAGATCCGTGTCCCTACCTCTTACGTCAAGGTCACACTTAGTGTTTGTTCACAATGGAGTGCTGCATATATGGACAAAGAGTATAGGTTGTCGTGTCCAAGCTGTAATTAACTTTCTCTTGTATGGACAGATTTAAAAATAACTTGCCACATGTTTTCCACATACCAAGACGAAAATGTCAAATATGGGTGTTTTTTTCTATGTTCAGAGGCAATTCAAAATAACTTGCCATATGTTTTTGACATGTAAAGGCAAGATCAAATTTTCATGTACTAACCTTGTTCATAGGCCAGTGTCACATTTGGGGGCATTCGTCACATACTGTGACAGCTCTTGTTTTATGATATATTTTTTAACGAGTTTAGGCAGATAATGGGGGATTCCACCGTTTTGAGGTATTGCATGTATGATCAATCCTTGCGATGTAAATATCTATCACAATACATGATGACAGACATTTCATACTGATCTCCGAATGGGATGAAGATCAATAATTTCTGAAATGATATTTCCAAAACTTAACATAATTTATTAGGATATTGAATGAATCAGCTCAGGTAAAAAGACTCCTAAAAAGTAATTTTTAATTTGGATTTTTCTGAAGATTGGGAAAAAGATTACATTTCTTGCTTTGAGAATGGGTCCAATAGTCAGACTCAGACCTGTGGTTATTTGAGTAAAGGCCTGGACACCTATCCAAAATCCAGTATAATTATGTTGACTTAATTAATTGTTAGTCAGTCTTTAAAATATGCCGAGTCAATTATCTATGTAAAGTTGAGCTTTCAGATGGAAATGTTTTTCAAAAGGTTTGAGATTTGAGCTGATAATCTGTACAAGTAATAAATTATAGCGAAATAAACCTGTGAGACTGATATAAGTCTGAATCGAAAAAAAAATCTGTTCTGTTTCTGTGATCAGAGTAAAGTCATTTGAGTTAACTTTAATCAATGTCAGGTTCTGCATTATGTTTGGTAAATTTAATCATCAATGCTCAATTTGAAGAAAGTCGCAAACAAAATAAAATTCTGCAGTTACTACTTTTAAATTATAGGCATCAGAAAACTGGATTCTAAAAAAAAATGTTTAAAAATTAAATTTAATAACAGATGACTCATTTATTATAAGCATCTGATTGTTAACTAAACAGATTTACTGTATGAAAATCTAACATCATTACCCCTACTATTGCATATTTGCAATAATTGTGCTATTTTTAGCTCATCTATTCAAAGAATAAGGAGACCTATCCTAGTCACCCAAGCGTCGTTACCGCTTTTGTTAAGTTTGCGTACCACCTCAAATATTTTTAAGTCCATTGACGTATGGCTTTGAAACTTTGCACACTTGTTCACCATCATGCCCCCTGAACTGTACACAAGAGGAGGTAACTTGATCAAGCATTTTGACAATATTATGCCCCTTTTTCTAAATTAATGTAAATATCTCAGCACATCAATGATCATGTATTGCATTGACACCTAATCTAACAGTGATCCATGATGTTTTGCCAAAACTTTTCAATCCATACACTGATAAGCGGAGGAATAGTCAAGCGCGCTGTCTCTGTGATAGTTCTTGTCCTTTCAGTGTCTATAAGTCCTAAACTAGTTGTTAGAGGAATACTGGATTCTGACATTTATTTTTGTAAAGCTAATGGAATGAAGATGATTATGTAATAAAAGTGCTCATCTGAAAAGTCTTTTCATGTCGGATTAAAATGTCACACAGTATTTACAAAAGGGGTGTCAATTGGTATGTGACGGAATTTTATAAATCTGCAGTTAATTGCTCAATTATTGGACAAGACCTAATGCATCGAGGTTGATTAAGTTTTTTACCTTATCAGATACTACTGTGAACTTTTAAAAAAATATTTTATCATGAATAAATTGTTGTTGTTTTTTAAAAAAGACACTTTCATGTGGTCTTAAATTTCTGGACTTCATTTCATTCAATAAAAGAAAAACAAATTTTGGGCCTGGGGTACTAGGTACGAAAACGTTTTGAAATACTAAATATCAATCATTTGTTAAGATAATTATGCTCACTTCCCACTTAGGACACTCAGGTTCGATTCTTGGTCTGAAAGCATAACTTAAGATTGGTAAATTATCAAAGGTGGAAAAATGATCACTGATGAGTGCTGCAGTGCACAGCAGGGACCTTTGTGTATCTCTCATATGTAAATGTAGAGGAATTGTTGCCATCTTTGGCTGATTCTTTACTATGACGTAATGAGAAAATCCACTTGTTTCATTATGGACCAATCAAGTCAAATTCAAATTGAAATGATGTTCTTATTTCATTGACCAGTAGATGACCCATATTGATATTAGGGATCATTGTGTCAAGGGTCCAGGTCAGTGACCCTGATAGCAAAAGGCTGTTTGATAACTTGACAATGCCTGTACCCACGGCCCTCAAACTTTGCATTTAGATTGGTGGAAACCAGTATTTGATAGTGTTGTGCCGATGATCAATTATAATTGATCAGAAAGGCCTATGTCGGAGAGAGTCACTAGTGAAATTTGAACAATCGACTATCGAAACAAGAGGCATAACCGCTACCAATCAAAATATGTCATGAAAATATGTTTTGAGTCTGGTTTTTGGTAGTTAAAGTTGAAATGCTACAGTATAACTGTTAAGTTATCTGGTCATTTTCTAATCAGTCAGTTACTATGTACAGTACCTTTATCATAACAAATTGTCCTTGTAATTGAAACCTTAATGGATTGGTTCTAAACTTCTCATATTTGTGGTTTAAAAGTGAATTTTAGCTCACCTTAGCTGTAGGCTTAGGGTGAGCTTTTAGGATTGATGATTGTCCGTCGTCTGTCGTCCATACACACTTAGTTTGTTAATACTCTTGGGGTCACATTGTGCCTGAATTGTCAAGAAACTTGGTCAGGACGTTTGTCCCAGTAATTACTCGAATGAGTACGAAAATGGGTCATCTGGGGTCAAAAACTAGGTCACAGCGCCCCAATATGGAAAAACCTTGTTAACACTCTAGAAGTAACATTTTCAGCCCAAATGTTGTGTAAAGTTGTCAGAAAGTTGTTTATTGATTTCTAGCTCAAGTTTGAATACGGTTAACTGGAGTCAAAAACTAGGTCACAGAGCCCAGATGTGGAAAAACCTTGTTAACACTCTAGAAGTACCATTTTCTTGGAAATTTGTCAGAAAGGTTGTTTGATGTTTTCTAGCTCAAGTTTGAATATGGGTTATCTGGTGTCAAAAACTAGGTCACAGAGCCCAAATATGGAAATACTTTGTTAACACTCTTGAGGTAACATTTTCAGCCCAAATATCCTGGAAATTTGTCAGAAAGGTTGTTAAGATGATTTCCAGCTCAAGTTCGAATATGGGTCATCTGGGTCAAAAACTAGGTCACAGAGCCTAAATATTGAAATACCTTGTTAACACTCTCTAAGTAACATTTTCAGCCCAAATATCCTGGAAATTTGTCAGAAAGTTTGTTTGATGATTTCTAGCACAAGTTCGAATATGGGTTATCTGGGATCAAAAACTAGGCCACAGAGCCCAAATATAATAATACCTTGTTAACACTTTCGATGTAACATTTTCAGCCCAAATATCCTGTAAATTTGTCAGAAAGGTTATTTTGATGATTTCTAACTCAAGTTCGAATATGGGTCATCTGGGGTCAAAAACTCAGGTCACAGACCCAAATACGGAAATACCTTGTTAACACTCGAGGTAACATTTTTAGCCCAAATATCCTGGAAATTCGTCAGAAATGTTGTTTCAATGATTTCTAACTCAAATTCATATATGGGTCATCTGGGGTCAAAAACTAGGTCACAGAGCCCAAATAAGGAAAAACCAAGTCAACACTCTCAAGGTACCATTTTCAGCCAAAATATCCTGGAAATTTGTCAGAAAGGTTGTTTTGATAATTTCTAGCTCAAGTTTGAATATGGGTCATCTTGAGTCAAAAACTAGGTCACAGAGCCTAAATAAGGAAAAACCTTATTAATTCTCTTGAGGTATCATTTTCAGCCCAAATATGGAAAAACATTGTTTACACTCTCAAGACAACATTTTCAGCCCAAATATCCTGTCAATTTGTCAGAAAAGTTGTTTCCATGATTTCTAATCAAGTTTGAATATGGTTAATCTGGGGTCAAAAACTAAGTCACGGAGCCCAAATATAGAAATACCTTGTTAAACACTAAGAGGTTACATTTTCATACATCAGAGAAGCCAAATCCCTGTTATTGCCCTTTAATTTTAACAAGTCTATAGCACAAAGTTTTACTGAGGTGAGCGATATAGGGCCATCTTGGCCCTCTTGTTTAAACATGAAATTTATCTTTCTTTGTGTCTATTTTACACAAGTGACATGTATACAGTATGAAATAAAATTATATAAGTTAAACCACAGAGCTAGTGGTCACATGTTATGTAATAGTAACTTGTAAACACTAAAGGATAGTTGTGTTCTGGATAAATAATGTAATCTAGCAAAGAAATGTACACACAATATTGTTAGGGAACATTGGTGCTTAAAACTGGTGCATGTACTGTATCTTTATGCCTTAAATATGACAGGGCTTTTTCTGCCCATTTTGGGAAAAAGACCTTAGACATTTTGGGAAATTGTGTTGTGAAAATGCCAAAATTTGTAAATTTTACAGTTAAAAAACAACAACGTCTAGTCTCCTGCGATTAGGAAATGATTTAATATTTGTTTATTTACCCTTTAAAAGACCCAAAAAATATCAATCCTTGGGGTGTAATATCTATTGCAATATATCATGACAGTAAATAGTTTATACTGATCTCTGAATGTGATGAAAATTATTGATTTCCAAGTTCAATTATCAAACAAACTTTACATCACATAATTTATAAGGATGTTGAAAATGAACCAGTACAGGTAAAAAGACTTCCTAAAAAAAAAAAAAAAAAAAATTATTTGGATTTTTTTCTGAAGATTGGGAAAAATATAATATTTTGCTTTGGGAATGGGTCATGATCAAATCGATAAATAATTGATCATATATATAGGTTTCATAAACTGATTATCGATAGTATTTTTCTGTCTGATTCCAAACACTAATATAACATAACATAACATATCTTTATTCAGCATTAAACGGCATATGCACATTTATAGCCACATAATAAAGTACAATATGGAACAATGAAGACACAGATTATTTACAGAGAGGTCAAACATTCAAGAAAGTAGGTGTCATGTTACAAAAAGACATAGTAACAATTTACATATTTCAATACGTTAAGATTTACATTCAGATAAATGATCAATAATGAAGTGTTATTGCTGTAGCATTTGTTCTAAGGCAAAATGCAAATAGATAAACTTCGCTAAGTTGTTAATACAGTGAACAGATGTTGATGACAAAAGATTGTCAAATTTATTAAGATTAGGCCACGAGTTATAATAAGGTTTGAGATATTGTTGTCGGAGGAGTTTGTATTTAGGACATACGAGTAAGAAATGATACTCACTTTCTACGACATTCATGTTACAGTGTAAGCATTTACGTTCCGATCTTATAATGTTTATATACCTTCCAGTTTCAATGGCTAGGTCGTGTGACGAAAGTCTAAATTTTGTAATAGCTATTCTATATTTATTTTCATTAACGCAGTTTAGATATTTTTCAAACTGAAAGTCATGCTTAAACCTTGCGTATGATGATAGTCTACTTGAGTTGTTAATGTTTGCATACCAAGTTTGCTTATATATATCGACGATGCGTTGTTTAATTAATTCAAAGCTGATATCAGCAGTGTATTGATTTTGCCAGATGTTTGTCATTCCTATTTGGTTTAATATTACTTTAATTTGATTAGCCCAATTTTTGCCTCCATATATGTTATTGTTATCAGCGTCAGTCTTGAGAAATGTATATGCATTTACCAATAACGCATTATTTGATTTTAATATTTTAATCCAATATTTTATCATTATTAATCGCCTAGCTATTATCATAGGGAAGCGCCCAAGTTCACCGTATAATCCGTCTAAATTGGTCGACTTTTTTACGTTTAAAATTTTTCGGAGAAATTTACAATGGATTATTTCTATATTTTTAGATTCGTGATTTCCCCATACCTCTGCACTATAGTTAATAATTGGTGAAACAAGACTGTCAAATAGTTTGCATTTATCAATTGAATGTAACTCGATTTGGTTGAAAACGATAAATAAGTTATGGAGTGCGTATGAAGCGTGCTGTGCTAGTCGCTTTTGTGTTCGAAACCAATTACCATTTTTAAAGAAGTGGATGCCCAAATATTTGAAGGATTTTACAACGTCTAGTATAGTATTACAGAGTAAGAATTCAAAGTTTGTGTGACGTCCATTTTCAAATATCATAACTTTTGTTTTGGTGGTATTTATTTTTAGTCCCCAGTCATTGCAATATCGTTCCAGGTCATTTAACATAGACTGCAATGCTTCTGGTGTTTGAGCGAATAACACCGCATCATCTGCAAAGAGTAACAGAAATATCTTGATTTCATTTGCTGTAAAAATACCAGCTATATCAGCGTTAATATTATTTATAATGTCGTTCACGAAAAATAAAAACATTAGACTGGAACTTGGATCCCCTTGTTTAACACCGATATTTGATTCAAAATACCGTGATGTGTTCGAATTATACCATACACAAGATTTGACAACGCTATACATAGCTTGAAGCGCCTTTACCATTTTTAAACTCACATTTTCGTTAAGTAGTTTTTGCCATAGATGTAATCTATCTATTTTAAAACATTTTTCATAATCTAAAAACGCACAATACAATTTCTTTTTCGAGCTAAGTGTTTTAGAAATAATGGACTGTAAAATGAAAATACAATCAACTGTAGACTTTTCCTTTTGGAAACCAAACTGATTCGTTATAATCTTTTCATGTTCTTTTGACCATTTTGTGAGCCTATTTAATAGTACCTGTGAATATATTTTTCCTATAATATTTATCAGAGTGATTCCTCTGTAGTTTTTGGGATCCTCTATGTCCCCCCCTTTGAAGATTGGTACAATTATACCCAGTCCCCATGAGTTTGGATATTCGCCGTTATTAAATAGAGTACACAGTTTGAGTAGAAATCCAGATGTTTGATCGAAAGAATGTTTAAAAATTTCTGCGATTAAGTTATCATTGCCCGAACTTTTATTATTATTTTGTGAAAAAACGGCGTGTTTAAGTTCATCGTAGTTTATATCTATGTCCAATTCGTCGTCATAATTAATAATCGGAATATGGGTATCATTGTCAGCATTAGTATATGATTCAGTACCAAATAAGGTCTCAAAATGAGAGTATAAGTCGTCAACACTCAGATTTTCGGCATTACTATTATTGCTTTTATATTGCTGTTTGATCTTTTTCCAGAATTGTCTTGGTTGTTTTGTTGCTAAGTTACGTAGTGTATTCTTTTCTCTAGTTTTAAATTTATTCTTTTCTCTTCGCTTAACTCGGTTATAATTAGCTTTAGTGTTTACAAAATGTTGTCTATTTTCGTTTGTTTTATTTTTTAAAAACACATTTCTTGCAATCGTATATTGTTTTCTAGCGCTGTAACATTCTTCGTTAAACCATTTTTTCTTTTTTGCATGATTAGTTATGTTCTTATCAAAATTACGGCGAGTTTTACCGAAAATATTCAATGCATTTTCTTGCAAGAGATCAGTAAACTGTATAACAATATTATCTAAATTTTCGTCTGGAGTGTAGTTTTCAATACGCTCTGTAAGAGTTTGCATAGATTCGACATTTTCTCTATTTAAAAGAAGATCGTGGAAAGCATTTATCTTAGACTCATCCCATTTAATAAATCGTTCCGTATTTTTTACATTAGTCGCGGGCTGCTGGTAAATATAACGTTGTAAATGTATTTTAATTCCATTATGATCCGAGAATTCATTCGGTTCTAATACCTTAAAGTCACTTATGTATTCAAAATCATGTTTATCTAATAACAAATAATCCACTGTGCTCGAGCCATTTAGTGAATGAAATGTAAAGTCGCCGTTATCATTGTATAACCGGCCATTACCAATAAGAAGCGAGGTAGATTTACAAAGCTCGATCAAGCGTTGCCCGTGCGAATCGATCACTTGATCCCTATTGACACGTGGTTTAATATCAACAATATTTGACATATAGCTGTCATCGTAATCAATGTATCTGTCAAAATCTAATACATCGGATAAATCCGCTGTCCTTGAGTTCATATCACCTGAAATAAATATTTTGCCAAGAGATTTAAAACTTTCAATATCAGATTCAATAATATCGAAAAAATCTATATCATTTTGGTTTAAAACAGTGGAACCTTGCGGTAAAATATATGTATTACAGAAGTATACATCATGATCAAACTTAAACAATGAACTGCATAATTTAACCCATATTATACCGCACTGATGTTTCTTCACAATGCTTATTTTACTCCTTAAACAGTCTTTATAGTAAATTGAAATACCACCGCTATATCGACCTTTCCTTGTATTAAATGATTTATTACCATATAAATGTTCACTTTGGTATCCTTTAATGTTTAAATTAATCTTGTTGTTATTGGATAACCAAGTTTCAGATAGAAAAATTACATCGTAGTTAAATAATATATTAAGAAAGTCTGGGTCTGCTAATTTTCTTGAAAGTCCATTAATATTCCATGACAGGATCTTTAAATCACTCTCCTGACATCCCTAGTTCTGGCCCTGTGCGTTGTAACGTGGAGGATCGCATACTTTCCCGTTGACGTATGTCTTGAAGAGGTTGCCGTTTACGTAAAGTTTATTTCCAGCAAGCCTTGTGGTTTTCCCGTTTGATTCTTCAGCTTTGATGATATCAAATAACGCTTTCCTGGCATCCCTGGTCTGTTGCGGTCTCTGAACACCGACCCCCTGCCTGGCCTCTTTCAGTTGTTTTTTTACGCCTTCGTCGTACGATTTTTGTCGTATCTTTTCTCTGTCGGTGTAATAGTGAAACTTACCGACGATCGGTCGGGGCTTTGGTGCTTTATTTGAACCTAATCTATGTATGCGGTCAAATAACAAGTCTTTTGTTTCAATGCCGAGTTTAGAGGCTATAAAATCCTTTACAAGAGTGTCACAGTTTTCCTCGGGACCATGTTCCTGTATTCCGTAGAAAATCAAATTATCCCGCATTGATCTTGATTCCAAGTCTAAGAGCTTGTCGTTCATTTGATCTTTTTGGATTTCAAATTCGTGCGATTGATTTTTTAAGTCACCACATGTTTGTTGCAATTTTCTAATTTCAATTTTTGCCTCGTTCACTTCAGTTTTCTGTCTTTCAAACTCATTACTAATAAAGCTGCATGACGTTTCTACTTCCGTAACCTTTGACTCTAGATTGTTGATTTTAATATCCATGTCCGATATTTTGAGATTGATGGTATTAACTGTCTTTTCAATATTTGGAAGTGACGTTTTTATGGATTTAATATCTTCCATGATCTGTAAAGCACAACTTGGCGGAGTTGACGGCGCCGGGGGTGCTGGCTGAAACATCCCTGGTGACTGCTGCATACCATAGGTGAACG
Source organism: Mya arenaria (assembly GCF_026914265.1). Classification (NCBI taxonomy): domain Eukaryota; kingdom Metazoa; phylum Mollusca; class Bivalvia; order Myida; family Myidae; genus Mya; species Mya arenaria. The sequence goes on from NC_069126.1 coordinate 24,199,863, forward strand.
GTTGTTGGAAGTTTCCAATAGGAGAGGTCATGTTTAAATTCATATTTGACGTATAAAGTTCAGGTGTAAATGTACTATTGTTTACCTGAGCTGGTATATAACGCGGTACACTCGATGCGCTCGTGCATGAAAGATGATCAAAATGTCTGCTTTCTTCACACAATGGGGAGGTGGCTTTCCGTTTTGCTTTTCGTTGTTTTTTGCTACCTTGTTTAGAATTTTGATTTGAATTTTCGCCCGACATGAAGATAATGCATTCGTAAACATGTTACTCCAAAAGTTTCCACAATTAAACACAGATAATTCCCTTGTTTTTTAAGTTATTTCGAGCACGGTAAAATCCATGTCTTCACAGTTCAGTCACGTGATTTCATAATATATGACCCCTATGGATTTTGAGGTCATAGAGTCAAAGGCCAAGATCACAATTGTATATGAATATAGGTGAACAAAGTTAAATGTAACTCCTATTTACTTGTTCTGTGCTCTTTCAAGGATACAAATTTATCTGCAAATATCAGTCATCATTTGAACATCATTAAAAACTCTACCTACTATCCCCACACTTTTGAATGGTCATGATCCTTAATAAGACTGCCTCAAAGGCAATAAATGTCTGACAAATAAGCTGTCATTCCAGTGAATGCATATATATTTCATTCAGTTGTGCATTTTTTCCTGATGACATTGCTCAAGATTGAATTATTGCGCATTTAAGGCCATACTACCCTGAAGTTTGAGAAACTACAACAATAATACATGTAATCTTTTATTACAAATCAGTGTGTATGCTTAATTTCAAGGGTAAAAAACACAACATTTGGTCATACATTTATATTATTGCTTGCCACTGTAGCTTATTATATTTACTTGAAACTTCAGTAATTTTTCAGAGGAATATTTGTTTGTGTATTTTCAGGGTAACCAAGATCAGAGTTACAAGGGAGACCGTTGAGGTTGGCATTGTAAGTTGAATTTGGTAGTATGATATGGTATAGCTTAAGAATTCAATGATATGGAATTAATTAATGAACGAAGTGTTTAATTATGCTTTTATTATATCAATTTGGCATTGACAAAAGTACTACCAGTCTGCATGCCAACAAAATTGAGTGATATAGTAAATTAAAATAGTTCTAATAGTTCTTTTCTCGGCATTAAATGTTTCTCTACATGACTTGGCGCATGTTGGTGTTTTTTGTTAAAAGCTGAGCTAAGAGTGGCTAAATTGAATTGTTGTGGTTATGCATGTTAGGAATAAAATGGACATTTAAGCAGACCACAAAAACAGCAGCTTTACATTGTAACAGAATTGTTTGGTTGTATATTGCAGTCTCAGAACAAATGACTTTACTTTGTAAGATCCGGTGGAACTGATTTTTTTAGTTAACTTTTTCATATTCATGTTTGTCCTTTTTTCAGCCCGAGATGAGGTTCACATTGGAGGAAGAACTGAACCCCACTTGCCTGTTTACATTTATTTGCCGGGAGAGAGACTTTATACAGTACGTAATTCTTTTAGTGATTCTTCAACAATTATCTTCTTTTTCTATATGTTGCAGTGAACATACTTTTTGGTGGGTATGTTAAAAGGAAAAAAGTAGTGAAGCCCAAAATATTGCACCCACTTTCAATTATGCCAACATGTGATGTCTCTGAAGAAAACTACAGAACACACAGATCTGTTTTGCTCATAAAATCTAAGAAAGCAGACAGAAATAGTGTACTTGTGCTTGGCATCAAATGGTTAAAACAAGATTCAGTATGTAATCTAAAAAAATTTATCAAACCAATTATGCAATTCACTAGTGCAAGGCTTGTGGGCTCGTGCTAATTTTACCACAGGTATAGTGGATGTGTTAGAGATTGATACCATTTGAGTGTTCTGTAAAAAGGGAGACTTTTATTGGTCAAAAGAGATCATTCTCTTGAGATGCATGAATGATATAACAAGTCCTTCTAACACAGTCTGCTAACTGTGAAAAATATATCATTTTGTTGTTGTTGATCACACGCAATAGTGACTTGACTCAATGTACGATAAATAATTTAGTTTTGTGGATTATCATGTTGACAAAAAGTGTTAACTGACAAACCTTGTAAATAATGATTTAAACTGGACCAACATACCTTGTACCAGATTTTGGCAATTTGTCATCCAAAACATGATAAGATCTGAAGATAATTTATAAGAACAACATACTAGTACTGTCCATGTAGTTATAATAAAAAGTAACATGTATCTTTCCAAACTGTGTTATGCCATAATACATCTGTACATTTAACAAATCCAACATTCTGCTGTAGAAAGACGTATTATATAAAGTACCTGTAAATAGATCTCTCACAAAAGATATTTACTGTTCTCTTTTATTGCAGATTGTGCAACAACTACAGGTTGAATGTTGTAGATTCAGAAGATCTTTTTGAGCAGATCTTGGATAGTTTACAGGATGTGAAGCAGTCAGGGTGAGAAATTAGCTGCATTGTAAAATACCTGTCTATTTATTCTTGCTAGTGAAGACACTTTTAGATGATAGGTGCAACTTCAAACTTGGTTTAGTCAGTGGTTGATAACCATTGGACTCAAATTGAATATTGAGCACAAACTGATATATGAGGTTTTGAAATAAGGTGATAATTGGCTGATTTAAATGATGTGGAGTTGGAGTGATTATGCATGTAAAATTAACCTTGGCCTGAACTTAAAGTCAAATCCATTCAAGCCATCAAAATGAAACTTAATACACATGTTGCAGAGGTAATATGTTTGTAAAAGTAATAGAATTATGCTCCTGCTTTTACTCCCTGATTAACAAAGTGTATATTGGAATCACTCAGTGGACATCTGTCGATTTTTAACAAAACAATAACCTCTGAGGGGTGGTCTTATTTTAAAGAATCAGTTGACATTCCTGTGTGGAGGTGGAATTTAGGGCCATGTTTCACTCCTGTGATAGCTTATTTCCCATAAGTTACAAGACAACCAGCTTTTGCATTTTACATGCAAATGAGTTTATTACTGAAATATTTGCAACATTTTAACCCTTTACTTGCACAAATTGTGAGTACATGATATTAACCTTGATGTAAGACCTGCTATTCTTCATAAAATGAAATTTTTCTGGCACAAATATATAAAATCAAACAAATTGCCTGAAATTAATGTTTACCGTAATGAGATTTATACATGGTGAAGATATTTCGGACCTTAAAATTCAGTAGTTTTTTGAAATATGGGTCAGAAAAGTTGAGGTTAAATGCCTCCTTATTTGTATTGTGTTAGAATATTATTTAACTGTTTTAAATGTATTTCAGGCTTAGGGTTCGTCCCCTATTATTTGAAACAATGAAGACGGTGGCCCACCTGAAACTACCAAACCTAGAGATAAGATGGAGACCGGCATGTAAGACCAGAGTGGCACAACACAACAAGGTACATGTCCAGTCTAACTGGGCTTTTTTGTCAATGATAACTCATAAGTACATGCCAACTACTGAGAATGATTGATTTCAACTTTTATCTTTTTATAACAATTTTTAGCTCTACTGGCCAAAGGCCCGAAGAGCGTATGCGATGGTTATGTGTACGTTGTATGTGCCTCCGTGCGTCTGTAATCAATTTCTTGTTAACGTGATGCAGTCTTCAGTTTGGATTGTATCTCAATGAAACTTTTGCAGTATTTAGATATTTATTAGAGCTTGGTTCAGCTATATCCGCCCATGCTTGCCTAGATTAAGGGCCTTGAAAATGCTCATTTTGGTCAACTTATTTTTAGCCATGCAGGTCTGCATGAGAGAATTCTACTTTTAGCCCAGCTTACATGTACATGTAAATTAAAGTCTAGGATTAAGGGAGACAATTTGCTTTTTGGTACTGCAGTTGATTTTGTGAATTACTCTGCCTTGTTCTTGTTGAAAGCCCAAAGACCATTTTTTTAGCTCTAAGTGTCTGTAGTTTGCACATTCATCTTAACAAAATTGGTTGTGAAGTTATGCACCTGGGGTCATTACTGGCCCAGGGTTCTCAGGTTTGGTCAACTTAAATTGGTAAAGTTTTGAAAATCTGTTTGTGTTTGTACATCCATCTCAGCACAATTGCTTGTGAATGTTTGTTTAAATTGATCAATGTTGTCCTAGGATGCCCTTGACTTTGACCTTTTGACCAACCTTTTTTTTTAAAAATTTAAAACTACAGAAATATTTACCATGAGTACAGTTTTGAAAGCATATTTTTTTATAGATGACTTTTACTTGGCACATATTAAAATAGTTCATGCAACTAATCTGATTACAATACTTTCTGGGCTCAGATGTTGAACGTGCAACATTTTCAGGTAACCCAAACACAAAATGTGAACTATATATCTGTTGCCCTTTACCCATACATACATGCTCTGGATAAAAAATGACCACAAGAGCCATGCCAGTAGAGCAAAGGCCCTTTTGGGCCTCTTGTTAAGATATAATAATGTTGATAAGGTCATATCATTCTGGCCGAGTTATTTTTCCAAGGTCAGCTGTCATGATATCATCTCACATAATAACATTGTATAGTGTTGATTTCGTTCCACCACTTTTAAATTCATTTTCATTCTTGTTTCAATTTTCGGTAAGCTTATAAAATTTTCAGTCATTTTTTTGACACAAGTTTTATCATTTTATAAAATCCTGCTGTTGTTTGTACCATCAGATGCGGCAGGAGGAGAAAGAAGCGGACAGAAAGAGACTGGAGCGCAAATGCAAAAATCAGAGAGAGGAAGTGAGTAAATTGTGCATCATGTTTAAACAGATTCATCTTTAGCTCGACTAGAATAACAAATATAATGAGAGCTATTATACTTGCATTCCTTTCCACGAAGTGTTAAGCGTCGGCCACACACCCAGGTTAAGGTTAGACATGGAAGCCCCTGAGATCATTATCTCAACTGAGTTCCTCAGAAGACTCTAAAAACTTTATCTTGATCTATGTACTTTGGCCAAAGGATAGGCCAGCACTGCTCGTTTAGTCAAAAATTACTGATTGTTAAAGTAATATCATAAAATTATTATAATTGTTATGCGGTTGTAAAACTATATATATTTTTTTCAGCTTGAAACGATGGAAGCTATGAGAGTGGAGATGGATCGCATGAGAGCTGAGATTGCAGAATTGAGGGAGGAAGTCAGGTCTCTTAAAGAAGGGGCCAATACTTGTACGGCCCCTTCAACTGAAATGGCAGAACAGAGCAGGGTAAGATAATTTTACAACTTTTAATAATATTTATAAATTACTGTATAGATAATCTGTTTGGTCGTTTCAGGTTACATAGAATAGAAAAAATGTCTGTCCAAAAGATTTAATAATCACCTTTCAGACATCATTTGAAGAATATAACTGCCTAAGTTAAAACCTATTTTGTTAACAGCCACATTATTCTTACCTTTTCTTATTTCAGATCCCAAGGCCAAAGGGACCTGCATCTGCCAGTGCGCACAGGAGCCTTTTTGCAGCTGTGCGCAGGAGACCTGGCTTCGCTGCGGGCAGTGCTTCTACAACGTCAACTGCGTGCAGGACATCAACAACAACTGCATCAACAACTGCACGCAGTACTTCTGCCCGCAGCACGGCAGCAACTGTGGGCAGCTCTACACGGAAGACAACATCTGCCCGCAGCTCTGCTGCCACTGCCCCCAGCATGTCATCAGCTGGTGGGCAGACTTCTGCCCCCAGCACATCATCAGCTGGTGGGCAGACGGTCGAGGGTGGGGCAGCTCGAGGTCGTGGAAAAGTCTGTAAGTACATACCTTATGATAAGAAACGAGTAGAGGTGTTGTGTATGGTCAGAGTGTCTGATATTAAAACTGTTTAATTCTTCAAAGGAATGTTTTTGCTGGTACATTTAATGTGTGGATCAATATTCTCAAAACAACAACAGTAAGAATGGAAATTAATGACAGCACTTTTCATTCCCTGGTTTATTCAAAATGTTGCATCATATTAAATTCAACTTAAAATCTTATCCAGCCCCTTGATATAATCCGTTATTATGTGGGGTCCCTGCCTGACAACCTTATAATTCTATGTGAAATGAAACAAAACATGAACGCTGGAAATAAGATGGAGGAGCTTTGGCATCCACTTGCAGTAGTAATTGTTTTTTATTACAAATTTTTATCTCTCTATTACATGTGTTCAACTTTTTCTTAATTTTTGTTATTATATATTTTCAGCAACAAAACGTAAGCGTGTTGATGACGATGGGGGGCAGGCAAAGAAAAAACCGGCTTGGAAATGAGAATAAAAATGCCTGCCCCTCCCCCACCCCTCGACCGGACTCCCTCTTCTGCATCTCAGCCAAACAACATCTCTCTCTGATCCAAAGTATTTAACGACTATGATCCAAATCGCTCCGCACCTCTTCTTCACCTTGTACAAAATCCCTGCTCAGCATCGCTACATACATGGCTGCAGTTTACCTATAATACGAAGGCTGCAGTGCTCTACAATGGCTAGAGCTGTGTTTGTGTCATGCCGGTCTCCATGGGCCACCGTCAACAACGTCCTGATTGTGAATGTTGTCTGAAAAAAACACTTGAAAGGACATTCCCACGAACAAGAACTGACGATTTGTTTTAAGTTGTTTGTGTTCATTTTTTATTGGTTAAATACAGGTTTGCCTTTTGAAAGATGCCATTTTTTCAACAGTGTTCTTTAAAAAAAAAAAGAGAATGTTCATAGCCTCTTTCATGTTTTAAAGGTATGATGTTCATATTACTAGACTTATTTCACACCTGTTAAAATCAGATAAATTTCTGAAAAGTCCTCAAACTAGTTGGTGTAGTTATCCAAGCTTTTTGACTTGACTGCATATATCTACAAATGCATTATTTTACTTTGTTTAATTGCCTAAAGCAGATCTTGACTGAAGCTCCAAAGTATTAGCTGTATATGATTTTGAACAGTTTCATACATGACCTTGGCTTCACTCATTTTTTTTATGTTGTCTGAGCATTGGACAACTATGATCTATTTGAATCTTTTATTGATATTTATCAATTTGTACATTGCTGTCTGTTCAATTCTGACCTTAGTCCCTGTCCTGCGATCCATCTTGATATTGAAAACAGGGGCCCCTGTACTCCACTTAATCCCCCTCCTAGCCTACGCCTGGCAATTTTCAATCCCACCATTATCCCGTCCAACAAATGCCTTTCCCCAAATCCTTTCCTGACCCCTGACCTGTCCACTGTCAAACCAACCTTCTACTCTACACTTTCTTAAGGGCCGGCCCAAGTCATACCATCTTCTCTAACAGACATAGATGTACAAATAGATTGAATGTGTATATGAAATTATATAAGCATTCACAAAGTCTTGTTATTAATTTTACTACAAAAAGTAAGCTTTACCATATAACAAATTAAAGAAACTACAAATTAAGGCAGCATGGTCAGAACTGTTCCTTTTTAGTTCATGATAACCTGAACTGTATGCTTCCATTGACTGGCATAGTTTCAGTATTTTGTATTATGTACTTTAAATAAACTTGCCAATTAAAGCAGAGGATAACCTCTACTGAAACATTCGGAGCAGAACATTCATAACATTAACTGAAATACCACAGGACTATCAAAAAAAGATAAATGTATGAAACCTGTTATTGTTTACAAAGGTATATAGTAGAAAGGCAAGCCTATTAACCATTTACGAGAGCATTATACACAATATAAGATGTTCGTTGGGAATGAACGTTTCAATACGATACTGTATTATTACTGATTGCATTCAGTGAAGTTGTTTTGGGGGAATGTTGCAATCGTTCGTTTGATTTGTTATTTTCTGCTTTTGTGCAGTTTTATTTATTTTTTCGGTATGCTGACGACTTGCAGTTAGTGGTGTTAAAGGTGATGATGATGAGGATGATGATGATGATTGGAGGATGTATATAGTGATTTTTAATATTTTGTTACGTTCTAGTAACTTTTATAAAAAAATAAAACCAAATAAAAAATATTTTTGTGCAACCTATTATGTATGTTTATTTGTTTCATTTATTTTGAAGCATTTATTTGTTTTATAGTGTACAAAAAGGTGTAATTAATTGGTAAAACAAACAAAAAACATATTCAAAATAACTTCAAAAGCAGTTTTATATATATATTATTTTATTCGGAACTTTTTTTTGTTTTTGCATTGAATTATAATTATGGTCATTATTTTAGACCTGTTCGTGTTTTACCAAATACTTATACCTTTTTGTGTTTTACTTACATAAAAAATACAAAAAAAAATAATTAAACTTAAAAAATAAAAAAAAAATCTTGTTTGAATTATGTACATATTTGAATTCAGCCGGACTGTTTCAAAGAAACAAGTCTAGCTATTCTCATAGCCTTGGTGTTGTCATTATTGTGTCAAAGCATATCAAATGTTCAAGCTATCAAAATGAAACTTGGTACACATGTGGCGAGCTATAATACACACATGAATAGCAAAGCCATAATTCTGGTTATTGGTTGTGAATTATGCCTTTTTTTACACTGAACAAAAGGCGAGTGTTGGCGTTCACTTTGGTGCGCTCTCTTTTTTTGTTGGTGATTATCAACGTATTTTGTTTTTGAATGATTCGCAACATTTCCCTCAGTTATTGTTATTTTCTGTAATAGTGTTCGAAATGTTTGTGCTGATGCTTCTGAAAGCGTATAAATGTAGTTTGTAAACTATTTTAAAACCATGTTCATGCTGTAGGGTATTTACATTATTGAGTGTTTATGTTCTACTGTTGCTATTACTGTTGTGACTGTATGCATTATTTTGTGTACTGCATTACAATGTGATTTAGAATTTTGAACACTTATTAATAGTTCTCATTAATTTAGTTGTTGCTGTTATCGCAACTGTTGATGATAAACCATTGATTTAGTTGTTGCTGTTATCGCAACTGTTGATGATAAACCATTGATTTAGTTGTTGCTGTTATTGCAACTGTTGATGATAAACCATTTATTTAGTTGTTGCTGTTACTGCAACTGTTGATGATAAACCATTTATTTAGTTGTTGCTGTTACTGCAACTGTTGATAATAAACCATTTATTTAGTTGTTGCTGTTTCTGCAACTGTTGATAATAAACTTTAACCTGTGTTTGTCCTATTTGGTAAAGAGTCCTTCTTTCCTTATTGTAGAAGTAATATAATTTATTTGTCAGTTATTCAAGGAAAGTTCTATACTTATGCTGAAACTAAAAAGTTTGGAAACCTGCTCATTATTAATTTTGACCCAAATTAAAATGCTTTCTCATTCTCCAGTTAAATAATCTAGTATTAGATCTCTTTTGTAGTGAAATGTTTTAGGTTGGAACAAATGTTACTTACCATTGCTTGTTGTATTATACTTATGCAATATGCTTCAATCCTTGTGATATATTTTCCATGACATTATGTTCATATGTACAGCATTTGACTTCAGAAAGCAGCTGATTGAATATGATTGACCTGTGTGGTATGACAATTGAGTGAATATATGAAATTCTTGATGATAAAAGTGTTGAATATGATTGACTTATGTGGTAGACAATTGAGAGAATATATGAAAATCTTGATGATAAAAGTGTTGAATATGATTGACTTATGTGGTAGACAATTGAGTGAATATATGAAATTCTTGATGATAAAAGTGTTGAATATGATTGACTTATGTGTAATGACAATTGAGTGAATATATGAAATTCTTGATGATAAAAGTGTTGAATATGATTGACTTATGTGTAATGACAATTGAGTGCATTCATGAAATTCTTAATGATGAGTGTATTTGTGCTAATGCATAGCAAGGTATGTAACTCTTGCTAAAATAATAGTGTAAGAGTTCTTCCCCTTTTTGATGTAAAAGAACAGTCAAGCATTGTATTATTCCCTGTGGTGCTCTTATTTAATCTTTATTCAAACTTATTTAGATAATTTAGAACTGTGTCTTAAGTACAACTTAAACACTTTGGATGAAAATTATTTTCAAAAGCAATATTAAATCTTGAATTTACAAAAAATGTACCGTAGTTTTACATCTGTATAATTCAGATAATTATATTATTACTTGTTTAGGTGCTGTTATGTAGGGTCAGTTTGGTAAACCAGTCTGTGTTTAATTAAACAGCATATGTTTTTTTTAATGCAATTCAAGCACAATTATTAGATTTGAGACTGCAATTACAAAAATGGAGCTGTATAAGAGTGAAATAGTAATTTGAGGAATTGATTTTGTATTGACCTTGTGGCTAATTTACAACATTTTGTATTTAAATAAATCTATTTGTACATCAATCTGTCAATGATATTCAGACCTTATTCCCAGTCCTGTTCCCTAACTGTGTCTGCCTTTTTCTAAAAAAATCAGGGGCCCCTGTATTCTGACCTTATCCCGAAACAAAATGACCAGGCCTGATGTCCCGCCTTTGTCCATCCCACCATATCCTGCCTTTCCCATACCCTTCCCCGACCCCTGACCTTCTGTCCCCTTTCAAACCCACCACTCTAAGGGCCCACCCTAGTCATGTCATCTTCTCTAACAGATGTACAAATAGATTTAAGCTAGTAATGTTTTTATACTGCAGAAAAGAGAAGTTCACCTCTGCTTTGTACTACATTAAAGCATTTGACTCGCCTTGTAATCAATATTATAAACCAAAAAGGAAATAGTTATACAAAATTTACAGGCAGCTTTTAAATATTAATAGAATTAGTCCTAAAATCAACACATTGCCAAAACCAGTTAAATATCAAAATTAAAATTAAAATAATCTTAGTTAATCTGCATTCATCTTATGCACTAGGATGTACGTAATATGTGCATCTATCAATCAGAATTTGTATGTCATTTAGAATCCTTTAATACATGTGTGTTTGTTTTGTTATATTTTGTTTTATAAATACTTTCATTATTTGCTAAATATGTCATTGTTTGGTCATATATTGTATTCTGAATATTTTCATTATTTGTTAAATATATTATTGTGATGTCATATATTGTATTATGAATATTTTCATAGTTCGCTAAATATATTATTGTTTGGTCATATACATGTATTGTATTATGAATATTTTCATTATTTGCTAAATGTATTATTGTGATGTCATATATTGTATTATGAATATTTTCATAATTCGCTAAATATATTATTGTGATGTCATATATTGTATTAGAAATGTTTTAATAATTTGCTTTATATATTATTGTTTGGTCATATATTGTAATATAAATATTTTTTAAATTGTTGAATAAATTATGTACAACATACCTATTAATATTAATAACGATGTTTGTATTTTTGTCCAGTGACTGCTAATATACTTAATGAATTATGATGTACGTATTTATGGCTGGTCACAGCCTGTGAAAATATTAAACCATGTTGTACGGTATTTTGTATATGTTAAACTAGAAGCAATAAATGCCTTTGTTGTTTTTATCCCATTATACATATTTGCTTGGCCATGTTTAAATGCGGAAATGAACTCAATATTTGTGAATCTGTGAAGTGCACCCTGGCCCGGATGCGAACTTCGGATTGCGTTGGTAAGAAGTGAGAACCCTAACTGAACAATTGTGTTATAACCTTACATTTTCTAATGGAAGGGGGAATTAATAAGTTAAAATAAATGATAACTTACTTTTAAGGCATATTGGTGATTCGTTTAAACTGTTTAAAGTGCTGTAAAAGAGGTACTATTTATTTAGCTACCTGCAAGCAAAATGCAACAGTTGGAAATGAAATAGGCAGCCTTGATTAAACACTTTTTCATTCAAATCTGGTCCATCAATACTTGTTTATATCTTAAAGAAACCAAACACATATTTGTAACCAAAAACTAAACAATATATGATCGAAACCAGAACAGCCGCAAAATAACTTTGTATTTGAAATCATAAGTAAATGACTATAAGAGCTCTATAAATACATACATTCAAACCTGGCATAGTGTTGCAGCAATAATAATTAGCATCTCGACTACTGCAACAGCGTCATACTACCTTTTTTACTACTGCAACACGTCACACTACCTTTTTTTACTATTGCAGCAGGCATTTACAACTTTTGCTGTGACAGCACTTGGTTCTACCACTTTACTTATATTACATCAACGCTAACACTTTAACAACTGCAGTATTGATCACTGTGGCACAAATTGGCACTACCCCTTCAACTACATCGACAATGATTGGCACTACCCTTCACCTACTACGACAATGATTGGCACTACCCTTCACCTACTACGACAATGATTGGCACTACCCCTTCACTTACTACGACAATGATTGTCACTACCCCTTAACCTACTAAGTCAATGATTGTCACTACCCCTTTTACTACACTGACAATGATAAGCACTACATCTTTAACTACTACGACAATGATTGGCACTACCCCTTAACCTGCTACGTCAATGATTGGCACTACCCCTTCAAAGCTGCACACTCACAGATTGAACATTTTGACAAGATTTTTATTTTTTGTCTTTGTGTAGTTTGAACAAGACAATTTTTGCAAAAATGCATGGAAACCAGTTCTATAACACAGCTGATAAAAAATTAGATCGCAGACTTCTGTTTAAGTTGAAAAATGATGTTTTCTTAAACCGTTAGCACTACCTTAACTACTACGACAATGATTGACTTTACTACAATAACGGCCCTGATACCAACTTCTAGATCACCAGTTCAACTACTGTGACGGTGATCAGCACTACCTTTTTAACTACAACAACAATGATTAGCTTTACTACTATAACCACACTAATAACAACTTCTAGATCACCAGTTCAACTACTGTGACCGTGATCAGTACTACCTTTTTAACTACAACAACAATGATTAGCTTTACTACTATAACCACACTTATAACAACTTCTAGATCACCAGTTCCACTACTGAGACAGTGATCAGCACTACCTTAACTACTACGACAATAATCGACTTAACTACTACTACCGCACTGATAACAACTTCGAGATCATAAATTCTACTACTGTGACAGTGATCAGCACTACCTTAAATACTACGACAATGAGCGGCTTTACTACAATATCGGCACTGATAACTTCTAGATCACCAGTTCTACTTCTGTGACAGTGATCAGCACTACCTTTTTAACTACTACAACAATGATTAGCTTTACTACTACTACCGCACTGAAAACTTCTAGATCACCAGTTCAACTACTGCGACAGTGATCAGCACTACCCTTTTAACTACTACAACAATGATTAGCTTTACTACTACTACTGCACTGAAAACTTCTAGATCATCAGTTCAACTACTGTGACAGTGATCAGCACTACCTGTTTAACAACAACAATGATTTGCTTAACTATTACGCACTGAAGACAACTTCTAGGGTCAATGATTAGCTTTACTACTACTACTGCACTGAAAACTTCTAGATCACCAGTTCAACTACTGTGACAGTGATCAGCACTCCCTTTTTCACTACAACAACAAAGTTTTGCTGAATTTCTACTATTACCACACTGATGACAACTTCTCGAACTTTTTAACTACAACAACAATGATTAGCTTTACAACTATAACCACACTGATAACAACTTCTATATCACCAGTTCTACTACTGTGACAGTGATCAGCACTACCTTAACTACTACGACAATAATCGACTTAACTACTACTACCGCACTGATAACTTCTAGATCATAAGTTCTACTACTCTGACAGTGATCAGCACTACCTTAACTACTACGACAATGAGCGGCTTTACTACAATATCGGCACTGATAACTTCTAGATCACCAGTTCTACTACTGTGACAGTGATCAGCAAAACCTTTTTAACTACTACAACAATGATTGGCTTTACTACTATAACCACACTGATAACAACTTCTAGATCACCAGTTCTACTACTGTGACAGTGATCAGCACTACCTTTTAACTACTACAACAATGATTGGCTTTACTACTATAACCACACTGATAACAACTTCTAGATCACCAGTTCTACTACTGTGACAGTGATCAGCACTACCTTAACTACTACAACAATGATTAGCTTTACTACTATAACCACACTGATAACAACTTCTAGATCACCAGTTCTACTACTGTGACAGTGATCAGCACTACCTTAACTACTACAACAATGATTGGCTTTACTATAACCACACTGATAACAACTTCTAGATCACCAGTTCAACTACTGTGACAGTGATCAGCACTACCTTTTAACTACTACAACAATGATTGGCTTTACTACTATAACCACACTGATAACAACTTCTAGATCACCAGTTCTACTACTGTGACAGTGATCAGCACTACCTTTTAACTACAACAATGATTGGCTTTACTACTATAACCACACTGATAACAACTTCTAGATCACCAGTTCTACTACTGTGACAGTGATCAGCACTACCTTTTAACTACTACAACAATGATTGGCTTTACTACTATAACCACACAGATAACAACTTCTAGATCACCAGTTCTACTACTGTGACAGTGATCAGCACTACCTTTTAACTACACAACAATGATTGCTTTACTACCATAACCACACTGATAACAACTTCTAGATCACCAGTTCTACTACTGTGACAGTGATCAGCACTACCTTTTAACTACTACAACAATGATTGGCTTTACTACTATAACCACACTGATAACAACTTCTAGATCACCAGTTCTACTACTGTGACAGTGATCAGCACTACCTTTAACTACTACAACAATGATTGGCTTTACTACTATAACCACACTGATAACAACTTCTAGATCACCAGTTCTACTACTGTGACAGTGATCAGCACTACCTTAACTACTACAACAATGATTGGCTTTACTACTATAACCACACTGATAACAACTTCTAGATCACCAGTTCTACTACTGTGACAGTGATCAGCACTACCTTTTAACTACTACAACAATGATTGGCTTTACTACCATAACCACACTGATAACAACTTCTAGATCACCAGTTCTACTACTGTGACAGTGATCAGCACTACCTTTTAACTACTAAACAATGATTGGCTTACTACCATAACCACACTGATAACAACTTCTAGATCACCAGTTCTACTACTGTGACAGTGATCAGCACTACCTTTTAACTACTACAACAATGATTGGCTTTACTACTATAACCACACTGATAACAACTTCTAATCACCAGTTCTACTACTGTGACAGTGATCAGCACTACCTTTTAACTACAACAACAATGATTGGCTTTACTACTATAACACACTGATAACAACTTCTAGATCACCAGTTCTACTACTGTGACAGTGATCAGCACTACCTTAACTACTACGACAATAATCGACTTAACTACTACTACCGCACTGGTAACTTCTAGATCACCAGTTCTACTACTGTGACAGTGATCAGCACTACCTTTTAACTACTACACAATGATGGCTTACTACTATAACCACACTGATAACAACTTCTAGATCACCAGTTCTACTACTGTGACAGTGATCAGCACTACCTTTTAACTACTACAACAATGATTGGCTTTACTACTATAACCACACTGATAACAACTTCTAGATCACCAGTTCTACTACTGTGACAGTGATCAGCACTACCTTTAACTACAACAACAATGATTGGCTTTACTACATACCACACTGATAAACTTCTAGATCAGTTCTACTACTGACAGTGATCAGCACTACCTTAACTACTACGACAATGACGGCTTTACTACTATCGCACTGATAACTTCTAGATCACCAGTTCTACTACTGTGACAGTGATCAGCACTACCTTAACTACTACGACAATGAGCGGCTTTACTACAATATCGGCACTGATAACTTCTAGATATACCAGTTCTACTACTGTGACAGTGATCAGCACTACCTTAACTACTACAACAATGAGCTTTACTACAATAACCACTGATAACAACTTCTAGATCACCAGTTCTACTACTGTGACAGTGATCAGCACTACCTTTTAACTACTACAACAATGATTGGCTTTACTACTATAACCACACTGATAACAACTTCTAGATCACCAGTTCTACTACTGTGACAGTGATCAGCACTACCTTTTAACTACTACAACAATGATTGGCTTTACTACTATAACCACACTGATAACAACTTCTAGATCACCAGTTCTACTACTGTGACAGTGATCAGCACTACCTTTTAACTACTACAACAATGATTGGCTTTACTACTATAACCACACTGATAACAACTTCTAGATCACCAGTTCTACTACTGTGACAGTGATCAGCACTACCTTTTAACTACTACAACAATGATTGGCTTTACTACTATAACCACACTGATAACAACTTCTAGATCACCAGTTCTACTACTGTGACAGTGATCAGCACTACTTTTAACTACTACAACAATGATTGGCTTTACTACTATAACCACACTGATAACAACTTCTAGATCACCAGTTCTACTACTGTGACAGTGATCAGCACTACCTTTTAACTACAACAACAATGATTGGCTTTACTACTATAACCACACTGATAACAACTTCTAGATCACCAGTTCTACTACTGTGACAGTGATCAGCACTACCTTTTAACTACAACAACAATGATTGGCTTTACTACTATAACCACACTGATAACAACTTCTAGATCACCAGTTCACTACTGTGACAGTGATCAGCACTACCTTTTAACTACTACAACAATGATTGGCTTTACTACTATAACCACACTGATAACAACTTCTAGATCACCAGTTCTACTACTGTGACAGTGATCAGCACTACCTTTTAACTACTACAACAATGATTGGCTTTACTACTATAACCACACTGATAACAACTTCTAGATCACCAGTTCAACTACTGTGACAGTGATCAGCACTACCTTTTAACTACTACAACAATGATTAGCTTTACTACTATAACCACACTGATAACAACTTCTAGATCACCAGTTCTACTACTGTGACAGTGATCAGCACTACCTTTTAACTACAACACAATGATTGGCTTTACTACTATAACCACACTGATAACAACTTCTAGATCACCAGTTCTACTACTGTGACAGTGATCAGCACTACCTTAACTACTACAACAATGATCGGCTTACTACTATACCGCACTGATAACTTCTAGATCACCAGTTCTACTACTCTGACAGTGATCAGCACTACCTTTTAACTACTACAACAATGATTGGCTTTACTACATAACCACACTGATAACTTCTAGATCACCAGTTCTACTACTGTGACAGTGATCAGCACTACCTTTTAACTACAACAACAATGATTGGCTTTACTACTATAACCACACTGATAACAACTTCTAGATCACCAGTTCTACTACTGTGACAGTGATCAGCACTACCTTTTAACTACTACAACAATGATTGGCTTTACTACTATAACCACACTGATAACAACTTCTAGATCACCAGTTCTACTACTGTGACAGTGATCAGCACTACCTTTTAACTACTACAACAATGATTGGCTTTACTACCATAACCACACTGATAACAACTTCTAGATCACCAGTTCTACTACTGTGACAGTGATCAGCACTACCTTTTAACTACTACAACAATGATTGGCTTTACTACATAACCACACTGATAACAACTTCTAGATCACCAGTTCTACTACTGTGACAGTGATCAGCACTACCTTTTAACTACAACAACAATGATTGGCTTTACTACTATAACCACACTGATAACAACTTCTAGATCACCAGTTCTACTACTGTGACAGTGATCAGCACTACCTTTTAACTACAACAACAATGATTGGCTTTACTACATACCACACTGATAACAACTTCTAGATCACCAGTTCTACTACTGTGACAGTGATCAGCACTACCTTTTAACTACTACAACAATGATTGGCTTTACTACTATAACCACACTGATAACAACTTCTAGATCACCAGTTCTACTACTGTGACAGTGATCAGCACTACCTTTTTAACTACTACAACAATGATTGGCTTTACTAATATAACCACACTGATAACAACTTCTAGATCACCAGTTCTACTACTGTGACAGTGATCAGCACTACCTTTTAACTACAACAATGATTGGCTTTACTACTATAACCACACTGATAACAACTTCTAGATCACCAGTTCTACTACTGTGACAGTGATCAGCACTACCTTTTAACTACTACAACAATGATTGGCTTTACTACTATAACCACACTGATAACAACTTCTAGATCACCAGTTCTACTACTGTGACAGTGATCAGCACTACCTTTTAACTACAACAATGATTGGCTTTACTACTATAACCACACTGATAACAACTTCTAGATCACCAGTTCTACTACTGTGACAGTGATCAGCACTACCTTTTAACTACTACAACAATGATTGGCTTTACTACTATAACCACACTGATAACAACTTCTAGATCACCAGTTCTACTACTGTGACAGTGATCAGCACTACCTTTTAACTACAACAACAATGATTGGCTTTACTACTATAACCACACTGATAACAACTTCTAGATCACCAGTTCTACTACTGTGACAGTGATCAGCACTACCTTAACTACTACACACAATGACTTACTACTACTGCACTGATAACTTCTAGATCACCAGTTCTACTACTGTGACAGTGATCAGCACTACCTTTTAACTACTACAACAATGATTGGCTTTACTACTATAACACCACTGATAACAACTTCTAGATCACCAGTTCTACTACTGTGACAGTGATCAGCACTACCTTTTAACTACTACAACAATGATTGGCTTTACTACCATAACCACACTGATAACAACTTCTAGATCACCAGTTCTACTACTGTGACAGTGATCAGCACTACCTTTTAACTACTACAACAATGATTGGCTTTACTACTATAACCACACTGATAACAACTTCTAGATCACCAGTTCTACTACTGTGACAGTGATCAGCACTACCTTTTAACTACTACAACAATGATTGGCTTTACTACTATAACCACACTGATAACAACTTCTAGATCACCAGTTCTACTACTGTGACAGTGATCAGCACTACCTTTTAACTACAACAACAATGATTGGCTTTACTACTATAACCACACTGATAACAACTTCTAGATCACCAGTTCTACTACTGTGACAGTGATCAGCACTACCTTTTAACTACTACAACAATGATTGGCTTTACTACTATAACCACACTGATAACAACTTCTAGATCACCAGTTCTACTACTGTGACAGTGATCAGCACTACCTTTTAACTACTACAACAATGATTGGCTTTACTACTATAACCACACTGATAACAACTTCTAGATCACCAGTTCTACTACTGTGACAGTGATCAGCACTACCTTTTAACTACACAACAATGATTGGCTTTACTACTATAACCACACTGATAACAACTTCTAGATCACCAGTTCTACTACTGTGACAGTGATCAGCACTACCTTTTAACTACAACACAATGATTGGCTTTACTACTATAACCACACTGATAACAACTTCTAGATCACCAGTTCTACTACTGTGACAGTGATCAGCACTACCTTTTAACTACTACAACAATGATTGGCTTTACTACTATAACCACACTGATAACAACTTCTAGATCACCAGTTCTACTACTGTGACAGTGATCAGCACTACCTTTTAACTACTACAACAATGATTGGCTTTACTACTATAACCACACTGATAACAACTTCTAGATCACCAGTTCTACTACTGTGACAGTGATCAGCACTACCTTTTAACTACTACAACAATGATTGGCTTTACTACTATAACCACACTGATAACAACTTCTAGATCACCAGTTCTACTACTGTGACAGTGATCAGCACTACCTTTTAACTACAACAAAATGATTGGCTTTACTACCATAACCACACTGATAACAACTTCTAGATCACCAGTTCTACTACTGTGACAGTGATCAGCACTACCTTTTAACTACTACAACAATGATTGGCTTTACTACTATAACCACACTGATAACAACTTCTAGATCACCAGTTCTACTACTGTGACAGTGATCAGCACTACCTTAACTACTACAACAATGATTGGCTTTACTACTATAACCACACTGATAACAACTTCTAGATCACCAGTTCTACTACTGTGACAGTGATCAGCACTACCTTTTAACTACTACAACAATGATTGGCTTTACTACTATAACCACACTGATAACAACTTCTAGATCACCAGTTCTACTACTGTGACAGTGATCAGCACTACCTTTTAACTACAACAAAATGATTGGCTTTACTACCATAACCACACTGATAACAACTTCTAGATCACCAGTTCTACTACTGTGACAGTGATCAGCACTACCTTTTAACTACTACAACAATGATTGGCTTACTACTATAACCACACTGATAACAACTTCTAGATCACCAGTTCTACTACTGTGACAGTGATCAGCACTACCTTTTAACTACAACAACAATGATTGGCTTTACTACTATAACCACACTGATAACAACTTCTAGATCACCAGTTCTACTACTGTGACAGTGATCAGCACTACCTTAACTACTACGACAATATCGCTTAACTTCTACTACCGCACTGATAACTTCTAGATCACCAGTTCTATACTCTGACAGTGATCAGCACTACCTTAACTACTACACAATATTGGCTTACTACTACTACCACTGATAACTTCAAGATCACCAGTTCTACTACTGTGACAGTGATCAGCACTACCTTTTAACTACTACAACAATGATTGGCTTTACTACCATAACCACACTGATAACAACTTCTAGATCACCAGTTCTACTACTGTGACAGTGATCAGCACTACCTTTTAACTACAACAACAATGATTGGCTTTACTACTATAACCACACTGATAACAACTTCTAGATCACCAGTTCTACTACTGTGACAGTGATCAGCACTACCTTTTAACTACAACAACAATGATTGGCTTTACTACTATAACCACACTGATAACAACTTCTAGATCACCAGTTCTACTACTGTGACAGTGATCAGCACTACCTTTTAACTACTACAACAATGATTGGCTTTACTACTATAACCACACTGATAACAACTTCTAGATCACCAGTTCTATACTGTGACAGTGATCAGCACTACCTTTTAACTACTACAACAATGATTGGCTTTACTACCATAACCACACTGAAAACAACTTCTAGATCACCAGTTCTACTACTGTGACAGTGATCAGCACTACCTTTTAACTACTACAACAATGATTGGCTTTACTACTATAACCACACTGATAACAACTTCTAGATCACCAGTTCTACTACTGTGACAGTGATCAGCACTACCTTTTAACTACAACAACAATGATTGGCTTTACTACTATAACCACACTGATAACAACTTCTAGATCACCAGTTCTACTACTGTGACAGTGATCAGCACTACCTTTTAACTACTACACAATGATTGGCTTTACTACTATAACCACACTGATAACAACTTCTAGATCACCAGTTCTACTACTGTGACAGTGATCAGCACTACCTTTTAACTACTACAACAATGATTGGCTTTACTACTATAACCACACTGATAACAACTTCTAGATCACCAGTTCTACTACTGTGACAGTGATCAGCACTACCTTTTAACTACTACAACAATGATTGGCTTTACTACTATAACCACACTGATAACAACTTCTAGATCACCAGTTCTACTACTGTGACAGTGATCAGCACTACCTTTTAACTACTACAACAATGATGGCTTTACTACTATAACCACACTGATAACAACTTCTAGATCACCAGTTCTACTACTGTGACAGTGATCAGCACTACCTTTTAACTACTACAACAATGATTGGCTTTACTACTATAACCACACTGATAACAACTTCTAGATCACCAGTTCAACTACTGTGACAGTGATCAGCACTACCTTTTAACTACTACAACAATGATTGGCTTTACTACTATAACCACACTGATAACAACTTCTAGATCACCAGTTCTACTACTGTGACAGTGATCAGCACTACCTTTTAACTACAACAACAATGATTGGCTTTACTACTATAACCACACTGATAAAACTTCTAGATCACCAGTTCTACTACTGTGACAGTGATCAGCACTACCTTAACTACTACGACACAATGACTTTACTACTATACCGCTGATAACTTCTAGATCACCAGTTCTACTACTGTGACAGTGATCAGCACTACCTTTTAACTACTACACAATGAGCCTTTACTACATACCACTGATAACTTCTAGATCACCAGTTCTACTACTGTGACAGTGATCAGCACTACCTTTTAACTACAACAACAATGATTGGCTTTACTACATAACCACACTGATAACAACTTCTAGATCACCAGTTCTACTACTGTGACAGTGATCAGCACTACCTTTTAACTACTACAACAATGATTGGCTTTACTACTATAACCACACTGATAACAACTTCTAGATCACCAGTTCTACTACTGTGACAGTGATCAGCACTACCTTTTAACTACACAACAATGATTGGCTTTACTACTATAACCACACTGATAACAACTTCTAGATCACCAGTTCTAACTACTGTGACAGTGATCAGCACTACCTTTTAACTACTACAACAATGATTGGCTTTACTACTATAACCACACTGATAACAACTTCTAGATCACCAGTTCTACTACTGTGACAGTGATCAGCACTACTTTTAACTACTACAACAATGATTGGCTTTACTACTATAACCACACTGATAACAACTTCTAGATCACCAGTTCTACTACTGTGACAGTGATCAGCACTACCTTTTAACTACAACAACAATGATTGGCTTTACTACTATAACCACACTGATAACAACTTCTAGATCACCAGTTCTACTACTGTGACAGTGATCAGCACTACCTTTTAACTACTACAACAATGATTGGCTTTACTACTATAACCACACTGATAACAACTTCTAGATCACCAGTTCTACTACTGTGACAGTGATCAGCACTACCTTTAACTACTACAACAATGATTGGCTTTACTACTATAACCACACTGATAACAACTTCTAGATCACCAGTTCTACTACTGTGACAGTGATCAGCACTACCTTTTAACTACTACAACAATGATGGCTTTACTACTATAACCACACTGATAACAACTTCTAGATCACCAGTTCTACTACTGTGACAGTGATCAGCACTACCTTTTAACTACAACAACAATGATTGCTTTACTACTATAACCACACTGATAACAACTTCTAGATCACCAGTTCTACTACTGTGACAGTGATCAGCACTACCTTTTAACTACACAACAATGATTGGCTTTACTACTATAACCACACTGATAACAACTTCTAGATCACCAGTTCTACTACTGTGACAGTGATCAGCACTACCTTAACTAATACGACAATAATCGACTTAACTACTACTACCGCACTGATAACTTCTACATCACCAGTTCAACTACTGTGACAGTGATCAGCACTACCTTTTAACTACTACAACAATGAGCGCTTTACTACATATCCACTGATAACTTCTAGATCACCAGTTCTACTACTGTGACAGTGATCAGCACTACCTTTTAACTACACAACAATGATTGGCTTTACTACCATAACCACACTGATAACAACTTCTAGATCACCAGTTCTACTACTGTGACAGTGATCAGCACTACCTTTTAACTACTACAACAATGATTGGCTTTACTACTAACCACACTGATAACAACTTCTAGATCACCAGTTCTACTACTGTGACAGTGATCAGCACTACCTTTTTAACTACTACAACAATGATTGGCTTTACTACTATAACCACACTGATAACAACTTCTAGATCACCAGTTCTACTACTGTGACAGTGATCAGCACTACCTTTTAACTACTACAACAATGATTGGCTTTACTACTATAACCACACTGATAACAACTTCTAGATCACCAGTTCTACTACTGTGACAGTGATCAGCACTACCTTTTAACTACTACAACAATGATTGGCTTTACTACTATAACCACACTGATAACAACTTCTAGATCACCAGTTCTACTACTGTGACAGTGATCAGCACTACCTTTTAACTACTACAACAATGATTGGCTTTACTACTATACCACACTGATAACAACTTCTAGATCACCAGTTCTACTACTGTGACAGTGATCAGCACTACCTTTTAACTACTACACAATGATTGGCTTTACTACTATAACCACACTGATAACAACTTCTAGATCACCAGTTCTACTACTGTGACAGTGATCAGCACTACCTTTTAACTACTACAACAATGATTGGCTTTACTAATATAACCACACTGATAACAACTTCTAGATCACCAGTTCTACTACTGTGACAGTGATCAGCACTACCTTTTAACTACAACAACAATGATTGGCTTTACTACTATAACCACACTGATAACAACTTCTAGATCACCAGTTCACTACTGTGACAGTGATCAGCACTACCTTTTAACTACTACAACAATGATTGGCTTTACTACTATAACCACACTGATAACAAATTCTAGATCACCAGTTCTACTACTGTGACAGTGATCAGCACTACCTTTTAACTACTACAACAATGATTGGCTTTACTACTATAACCACACTGATAACAACTTCTAGATCACCAGTTTACTACTGTGACAGTGATCAGCACTACCTTTTAACTACTACAACAATGATTGGCTTTACTACTATAACCACACTGATAACAACTTCTAGATCACCAGTTCTACTACTGTGACAGTGATCAGCACTACCTTTTAACTACAACAACAATGATTGGCTTTACTACTATAACCACACTGATAACAACTTCTAGATCACCAGTTCTACTACTGTGACAGTGATCAGCACTACCTTAACTACTACGACAATATCGACTTACTACTTCTACCGCACTGATAACTTCTAGATCACCAGTTTTCTACTACTCTGACAGTGATCAGCACTACCTTAACTACTACGACAATGAGCGCTTTACTACATATCCACTGATAACTTCTAGATCACCAGTTCTACTACTGTGACAGTGATCAGCACTACCTTTTTAACTACTACAACAATGATTGGCTTTACTACCATAACCACACTGATAACAACTTCTAGATCACCAGTTCTACTACTGTGACAGTGATCAGCACTACCTTTTTAACTACTACAACAATGATTGGCTTTACTACCATAACCACACTGATAACAACTTCTAGATCACCAGTTCTACTACTGTGACAGTGATCAGCACTACCTTTTTAACTACTACAACAATGATTGGCTTTACTACCATAACCACACTGATAACAACTTCTAGATCACCAGTTCTACTACTGTGACAGTGATCAGCACTACCTTTTAACTACTACAACAATGATTGGCTTTACTACCATAACCACACTGATAACAACTTCTAGATCACCAGTTCTACTACTGTGACAGTGATCAGCACTACCTTTAACTACTACAACAATGATTGGCTTTACTACTATAACCACACTGATA
Organism: Mya arenaria; assembly: GCF_026914265.1. Lineage (NCBI taxonomy): Eukaryota > Metazoa > Mollusca > Bivalvia > Myida > Myidae > Mya > Mya arenaria. The sequence goes on from NC_069126.1 coordinate 24,225,354, forward strand.
ACAACTTCTAGATCACCAGTTCTACTACTGTGACAGTGATCAGCACTACCTTAACTACTACGACAATATCGACTTAACTACTACTACTGCACTGATAACTTCTAGATCATAGTTCTACTACTGACAGTGATCAGCACTACCTTAACTACTACGACAATGCTTTACTACAATATCGGCACTGATAACTTCTATATCACCAGTTCTACTACTGTGACAGTGATCAGCACTACCTTTTAATAACAACAATGATTGCTTACTACAATATCGGCACTGATAACTTCTAGATCACCAGTTCTACTACTGTGACAGTGATCAGCACTACCTTTTAACTACTACAACAATGATTGGCTTAACTACTACTACTGCACCGATAACTTCTAGATCACCAGTTCTACTACTTGACAATGATCAGCACTACCTTTTTAACTACAACAAGACTGATGACTTTACTACTACTACTACTGCATTGATAACAACTTCTAGATCACCACTACTCCTTTGACTACTATGACACTGGCACTACTTCCTCTACAATTGCAGGGTCACCACTTCCACTACTGTGACAGTGATCAGCACTACCACTTAAAATTACAACAACAATTTGCACTTCTACTGCAACATTGAGCTGAGGAACCCCTTTAAGCACCATGAAATTGGCACTACTACTTCTACTATTGCAGCACTGATCACCACTTCCTTGCCTGTGAAAATGATCACCACTTAAACTACAATAACAATGATTTTCACTTAACTACTGCAGCACTGATCACCACTACCATTTCTGTGACAGCATTCAGCACTCATTTTACCTTTTAACTTCTATGAAATAGATTGGCTCTACTTCTACTACTGCAGCGTTTATCACCTGATTTCTAATGAGACAGCACATTGGCATTTCTAGTTCTACTTCTTGCAGCATTATAAGAAACTGACTTTAGAGACTTGAAACATTTCTTTTACAGAAACACAACAGGACGACACAAAATTTGTAAACTTTATTTTAGGCTTTTCAGACATAATAAGTAACATTATTTAAGACAGTAAAACCAGCATAGCATTTTATATTAAATAAAAATAATGAAGATTTAATCTTCAAATAGTCCAATTAGTTATGTTTTGAAGTGAGAGATTACCGTATACAGAGCCAATGATAATATTTGTGATGCCAGCATAAAATATGAGAAAAACATTACCATTTTGAATTTGCAAAACATATTTCAGCTATGACATTATTTTTCCACAGAAATATGAATACTTTGTCTGCTAATTTAATTCCAGAAAACCATATTAAGATAGTTTCATTTTTCTGCTATCATCATTTCTTTACAGTCATCATCTATAACATTCATGTGCCACAGTCATGGCTGCATCTGTAGGTCATCTCTGAATCCATCCACCCAAGAAAGAGGTCCTGCAAAATATTCAAAATTACATAAATGTCTACAGATATGATATGAATCATGTGTAAACGTAGAAACACATACAAGAATACAATGTACACATCATTAAATGCTACCCAAGTGAGGAGAAACATTGTTTAAAGAAATACTTGAAGGGGTACTGGACACCCGGAACCATTTCCCTGACACTTTTATGCAAACCTTAACTTCTTTATACATAAAAACTAATACTTTTCCTATGTCTTAACTGTGTATCTAGGCAAGAATACTCTTGTTACCATTTGTTATCAATCAATTTTTTTTTACGGAACAACAATTTAAAGACAGTGATACTCATTGGTGGAAATTAGACTCTCGGACAGCTACATTTTCTGGGAAATGGAGATCAGATTATATTTGATGTTTCTCCAGATATATTTAATAGATTAACATGAAATTATAAAATTCATTACACTGCCTATGTGTTAATATGTGTTCCTTATCCCTGATTTAGTGTCTTCACTACATTTAAATAATTGTATCATGCTAACGTATGATAGAAAAACTTTGAATTTTCAATAAAAGTCATGCACTTCCATATTTGAATGATAAAAAAAATGAAACAGTTATATTCTATTATCAAGTTTATTTTAGCATATATTATTGATATATAATCATAAACATCAAAATGGTGACTTAAAAAAAGCAAAATGTCCAGTAAAAGAATGAAAGGTCCACTCGGCTTATCAAAATCAATGAGAACCTTTTTATATTATCTGTTTTTAAAACAATAAAAACAAAAACGCTTGCTTTCTGGCCATGTAAGCTGGCCTGTAATTAAATATGCAGAGCCTCACCGTGCTGTCAAGCAGTCTGATATCAATCCTGGCTCTTAAAATCAGTTGGAGATGTCAATTCAACATAGCTGAAAAACTGGCAAAGTTCAGTGCATCTACGCCATCGGCAGTATCTGCAAGAGGAAGGTGTTGATTTGGAAACTGCATTTATAACCAAATTGAGAAAGTTTTTATCCGTCCTAAGAAGTATGTATTTATGTATGTAACATGTAATTATGTAACTTATAAACATGATCTTCACTTAGGTATAATTCTAAAAAAAAAGGTTAAATCTTGTATCAAAATTTGAATTTTGATGCTTGTAAAAAATAGACTATTAATGAATGCATCGATGGCTTGTAGTCCAGGTTTTAATCGCTTACCTGAAGTTTGTAGGGCTACAGTCGAGGGCTTTGCTGTAAACTGTAGGGGCTATTACTTCACACTCTTGTCTGCAATGGCAATGGTGGCTTAGGTGACTGGTGTTACCAATCTGCATTTTTGGCCAATTACAACACAGTGTATCTGAAAATGACAGAGAAATTATTGACCATGCACTTATGTAAGCTATACTGAGAATATGCCTCGAGTCTGTATCAGATGACACATCCACACAAAAATGTGTGGCATCCAATACAGCAATACTGTCAAATTGCCTAAACATGTGTATATCTGTCATGAAGCTGTGCTGGCTCTGCAGCATCATAACTACTACACATGAACATTCACTAGAAATTTCAGTTGACAGAAAAGAAACAACTAATACTTGACAACTTTTGTCACCCTGAGTGCACATTCAGACCATCTAGTTACTTGTCAGCAGCAACATAAAGATCTTAAGAAGGCTGTTTAATACTGCACTTATAAGCTTAAACAGGCAAGCAAATATTTTAAAAGAAGAAAATCTGGTTAAAGATTTCTATAGAAAACGCCAAGCTCCAACTCGGTGATTAAGGCCCAAATTAAAAGTGTTGCCTAGTAACACAGCAGACTTATTTCATTATCTTTATCAAACCTCATCAAAGTAACACAGAAAAAAACAAGAAATGGCCTTAACTCTATAAAATGCATGGCAGAATGTCTGATGATGGTCTGATATGCATGGCAGAATGTCTGATGATGGTCTGATATGCATGGCAAAATGTCTGATGATGGTCTGACATGCAGAATGTCTGATGATGTTCTGATATGCATGACAAAATGTCTGATGATGTTCTGATATGCATGGCAAAATGTCTGATGATGTTCTGATATGCATGGCAAAATGTCTGATGATGTTCTGATATGCATGGCAAAATGTCTGATGATGGTCTGATATGTATGGCAGAATGTCTGATGATGGTCCGATATGCATGGCAGAATGTCTGATGATGGTCTGATATGCATGGCAGAATGTCTGATGATGGTCTAACATGGCAGAATGTCTGATGATGGTCTGATATGCATGGCAGAATGTCTGATGATGGTCTGACATGGCAAAACGTCTGATGATGGTCTGACATGGCAGAATGTCTGATGATGGTCTGATATGCATGGCAGAATGTCTGATGATGGTCTGACATGGCAAAACGTCTGATGATGGTCTGACATGGCAGAATGTCTGATGATGGTCTGATATGCATGGCAGAATGTCTGATGATGGTCTGATATGCATGGCAGAATGTCTGATGATGGTCTAACATGGCAGAATGTCTGATGATGGTCCGATATGCATGGCAGAATGTCTGATGATGTTCTGATATGCATGGCAGAATGTCTGATGATGGTCTGACATGGCAGAATGTCTGATGATATTCTGATATGCATGGCAGAATGTCTGATGATGGTCTGATATGCATGGCAGAATGTCTGATGATGGTCTGATATGCATGGCAGAATGTCTGAGGATGGTCTGACATGGCAGAATGTCTGATGATGGTCTGACATGGCAGAATGTCTGATGATGGTCTGATATGTATGGCAGAATGTCTGATGATGGTCTGATATGCATAAAATTAAACACTTAGCCTGTTGGCTGGTGTAACACATCAAAATCAAATGGGGGGGGGGGTCAAGAAGGATATCTTCGTGCAACTACTAACCATAGCTGCCTTGTGTGTAATGCTTTATAAAGCCTGGTTGAACTTCACAGGTAGATCATATGAATGCCAATGCTCAGGTGTCTGTTGAAGTGTTTAACTCTGTGCAAGATTCTGAAAATAAAATTGAATTAAAATTAGCAAAACTTAAATAAAGGTACATTGTATACATATAGATCCTGGGAAAACAATTCTGTCAATATCTACAAGTAATCTATAATTGCCTGGCAGACCTTCATACATACGTCTTAAGGCCTGCTGGTCCCTTCCCCTGAAGTAAATGCACTTTTTTTATAAACTGATGCTGCAGAATTTTTTAAAACTAGAGCTATCACTGAAGGTGATTAATACCCCCAAATGCCGCCCTGATATGAAATTGCAGTCAACTATTTGGAAAGCCAACCTTTAAATGACAACTTTATTTTATGGACTATCGTCAGTTATTCATTTTTTTATTATGTTTTTAAAAGTTAGAAAAAGGCTCTAAACAATATCAGTGATGCTAATACTGAGATGTTAATACTGATATATTTGATGTTCTAAAGCACAGAATATACGATTGCCTATGGCCATCTATAAATGAGTAAAGTTACTTTTTTCAAGTAACTTGCTACTGACAAGAAAAAAGTAACAAAGGGCAATAACTCTGTAATTGGCTGATTCACAAATAGAATTGCGGTTCCTGTACACTGAACTTCCTCTCATTATGATCTATCACTGTATGAAGTTTTATTGAATTCCTTCATATAGTTTTCAAGATATGCTTCGGACAAGAAAAAGTAACAAAGGGCAGTAACTATACAATTATAATACCTACATAGTATCAACAAGATGGCCATATACTTCTCACCTGAGGACACAGCCTACTTTAGCTGAAATGATAACCTTTTTTTCACCTGCAACGACCATTATTTAAATTTACCAAGAAAACAACACAATCATTTTACCAGCCCCTACTGAATAAAAGACTTGACCTAGTGACCATGTTTTTGACCCAAGATAAACTAGTATATTTTTTAACTTAATCAATATCATTCTAGTCTCAAGTTTGGCAAAGATTGAATTAAAAAGCAGCCGCTTTTGTGTAATCCAGTTTGACCAAGTTGTTGACCATAGATGAGGTGATCAGAATTTCAAACCCTGGAGACCCAGATATCAGGAATTTACTTTTGCATAGTCTGGGGCAACTTCTACTTCCTTGATGCCACTTTGTTTGGGGCTGGACCTCTTCTGATACCACTGGGGCAACTTCTACTTCCTTGATGCCACTTTGTTTGAGGCTGGACCTCTTCTGATACCACTGGGTCAACTTCTACTTCCTTGATGCCACTTTGTTTGGGGCTGTTCCTCTTCTGATATCACTGGGGCAACTTCTACTTCCTTGATGCCACTTTGTTAGGGGCTGTACCTCTTCTGATATCACTGGGCCAACTTCTACTTCCTTGATGCCACTTTGTTTGGGGCTGGACCTCTTCTGATACCACTGGGGCAACTTTACTTCCTTGATGCCACTTTGTTAGGGGCTGTACCTCTTCTGATATCACTGGGCCAACTTCTACACTCTGGATGCCACTTTGTTTGGGGCTGTACCTCTTCTGATATCAATGGGCCATCTTCTACACTCTGGATGCCACTTTGTTTTGGGGCTGGACCTCTTCTGATATCACTGGGCCATCTTCTACACTCTGGATGCCACTTTGTTTGGGGCTGTACCTCTTCTGATATCACTGGGCCAACTTCCACTCCCTGGATGCCACTTTGTTTGGGACTGTACCTCTTCTGATATCACTGGGCCAACTTCCACTCCCTGGATGCCACTTTGTTAGGGCTGGACCTCTTCTGATATCACTGGGCCAACTTCTACTCCCTGGATGCCACTTTGTTAGGGGCTGGACCTCTTCTGATATCACTGGGCCAACTTCCACTCCCTGGATGCCACTTTGTTTGGGGCTGGACCTCTTCTGATATCACTGGGCCAACTTCCACTCCCTGGATGCCACTTTGTTTGGGACTGTACCTCTTCTAATATCACTGGGCCAACTTCCACTCCCTGGATGCCACTTTGTTTGGGGCTGGACCTCTTCTGATATCACTGGGCCAACTTCCACTCCCTGGATGCCACTTTGTTTGGGACTGTACCTCTTCTGATATCACTGGGCCAACTTCCACTCCCTGGATGCCACTTTGTTAGGGGCTGGACCTCTTCTGATATCACTGGGCCAACTTCCACTCCCTGGATGCCACTTTGTTCGGGGCTGGACCTCTTCTGATATCACTGGGCCAACTTCCACTCCCTGGATGCCACTTTGTTTGGAGCTGTACCTCTTCTGATATCACTGGGCCAACTTCCACTCCCTGGATGCCACTTTGTTTGGGACTGTACCTCTTCTGATATCACTGGGCCAACTTCCACTCCCTGGATGCCACTTTGTTTGGGGCTGGACCTCTTCTGATATCACTGGGGAAAGTTCAGCCTGTGTCAAGCAACATGGAATTTCAGCCTAGAGCTCATCACTGAAGCATTCAAATATCACCACAGATAATATACATGTTCTTGTAAATGGCTACATTTTTGTCAGAGCATAACTCTACTTCCACAATATAACTTTAAAGTGAAAAAGTGAATTTGTTGGGAAATGAGAATACTATGTCTGGCCTAGACTTGAAAGATGTTACAGAGTGAATGGTTTAGTCAACACTTTTGTTGTACAAGCTATAGACTGTTGTAATAAAAAGCCCATACACAAAATCATGTTTCTTATGCACAACATTTTTCCTCAACTCATTCATGTGTGTGAAGCTTGAAGTCAATATCTCAAAAATATATGGAGTTATGGAGAAAAGAAAACTTGATATAGTATAAAACTAGACAGTTGTTTTGTTATTAAAAACTGAAGTCTTCCCCCACTGCATACCATCTCAATATAGTGAACATTTGTGGCAAGTTATTTCCAATCCTGAAAGAGGCTTAAGAGATTATAGAGCAGACATGAAATGCAGTAATATGACCTTTGATGTCTAAGTGTGACCTTGACCTTGAGCCAAGCTGGTTGCTCTCTGCATATTGTCTCAATGTCTCAATATGGTGAACTTTTGTTGGGAGTAATTTCAAAATCCTTCAACTGGTTGAATGTTATGAAGCAGACAGGAATTGTGATGTACACAAAACAGACAATTGCAGAGTTTCACCTCAAATCAGTCAATATGTGTATGAAGTTTGAAGTCAATACCTCAAAAAATATTGAGTAATGGAAAAAAGTAGACTTGTCCCGATGCCCTAGGATGGACCAATGGACAAATGGACTGATGGAGAGACATTTATTACTGATACAAACATATGTTTCAGTTTAAAGAATATATGATCAGTGAAAATAGCAAGTGACCTTTTACATTGCTGTTCATCCGAATCTGCTGCCAGAACACAGACCAGTCTTGGACTGCTAACACCTTGTTGTGCAGCAACTGGTGGGTGATGACTGCTAGATCAGCTGCTGGATGGTGCTGGAAACACACCCCCAAAACACCTTGTGATCTGCTTGCCTCGCAGCTAAAATGGAAATAAATCTGCTAAATAAAATAGCCAGAATAGGAGTCTTCTTGTTAGTAAGCTGTAACATTGTTTACGTCGTTATGAGCATGTGTAGCTTCATCTACATCATTACTGTTGTCTATCCACTGCATGGTTGTAGAATAGGCAATCGGCTAGCAAGTAACTTCCTCCAAGTCTGGTTACAGTAGATAAATATAAATGGACTAAGCTCGATGTTTTAAACGGTCAAGCAATCCTAATATGAATAGAGTAGACATTTTAAATGTAAGAAACTTGTCCAATAAAAATTACATCCAGATGTCATTAAATTAAAAAAGACCACTTAATTAATACATATCTTACATATGAAACTATATACACATGTTAAGTTCATCTGGCTTTCTCATACACTCTTCCCGACTTTGTTTCCTAATTAATCGCTGTTTATCTTTTTAAAACATATTTCTCGTTCATTGTTAAGTTAATAGTTAAATGTTACCCTAAGAGCCACTTACCGCACTGCTTTACAAACAATCAGAATACCTCAGCCTTCTCCACCATACGGATGTTTCTATGTCACTATCATCAATACTGTTTGTGAGCAACAAAATGGGCTGGTGTTCCTGGGATTGCCTGTCTGCTTCTTGGGACTGAAGTTTGAAACATGTCTTTATGTAAACATGTATGTTAACTAAATGGAATGCAACTAATAACATGTTGAAATTCATGAAGGATATTGACTTTCCTCAAGAATTTTTTGCACAAGTTCTGTTCAATGTTATAAATGACACATGATTGATTAATTGTCTGTTTTGTGCAAGGAAAAATAGTAAAGGTACTGTCAGTTTTATAGGCTTCGGCAGTGTCGTCTTTGTGCATAAACTTTACCATAGTAAACACTAGATAAAATGTTGAAGGTATTCAAATGAAACTTGGTGGATATGTTCAGCAAGGCCCATTACTCTGGCTTTAATGCTTGTTGAGTTGTGCCCCTTTGTGGAATGTTAATCAAGAAACGAAAGTTGGTATTTGGTCCGCGGCTCTCTTTTTGGTTTTATGGGCATTACAGCAGGTATAACTTAACAGACCTAGATAATTACCACCTGGTAGGGAAACTTCAGGTCTCTAATTGAAAGACCACAAACACATCATACTTGTATGACCATTTTCATCGTTCATATTTACATGATCATATGTGTTAAATGTGCATGGAGAAACTACTATGCAAGATATACTGGAGGTTGATTGCACATAAACCTGTTTAAGCCCCAGGGAGTTTTTACGTAAGTTTCACTGACGGTGCAATGAAAGTCACCCCAACAGTCACCAATGACAATATTACAATAATGTTTCTTGTCTTGTAGCATTGTGTCTCTTGATTGGGGCTTGCTTGGCCTTAATTATTATTTTTAAACAGGATCTTGGTTAAATTTGAGGATTCTGGGCTTGTCCGTGTAGTTTCCATTGTTTTGATGAACAAATGGCTACATGTACCTGCGACAGTGTCCGGTCCATCTCTTCTTGTGACTGGGTCCTAGCATCTGTGCTCTGACCTCCTCCTCTTGTGACTGGGTCCCAGCATCTGTGCTCTGACCTCCTCCTCTTGTGACTGGGTCCCAGCATCTGTGTCCTGACCTCCTCCTCTTGTGACTGGGTCCCAGCATCTGTGCTCTGACCTCCTCCTCTTGTGACTGGGTCCCAGCATCTGTGCCCTGACCTTCTCCTCTTGTGACTGGGTCCCAGCATCTGTGTCCCGACCTCCACCTCTTGTGACTGGGTCACAGCATCCCTGTCCCTACCTCCTCTAGTGACTGGTCCCAGCATCTGTGTCCTGACCTCCTCCTCTTGTGACTGGGTCCAAGCATCTGTGTCCTGACCTCCTCCTATAGTGACTGGGTCCCAGCATCTGTGTCCTGACCTCCTCCTCTTGTGACTGGGTCCCAGCATCTGTGTCCTGACCTCCTCCTCTAGTGTCTGGGTCCCAGCATCTGTGTCCTGACCTCCTCCTCTTGTGACTGGGTCCCAGCATCTGTTTCCTGACCTCCTCCTCTAGTGACTGGGTCCCAGCATCTGTGTCCTGACCTCCTCCTCTTGTGACTGGGTCCCAGCATCTGTGTCCTGACCTCCATATCTTGTGGCTGGGTCCCAGCATCTGTGTCCTGACCTCCTCCTCTTGTGACTGGGTCACAGCATCCCTGTCCCTACCTCCCCTAGTGACTGGGTCCCAGCATCTGTGTCCTGACCTCCTTCTCTTGTGACTGGGTTCCAGCATCTGTGTCCTGACATGCTCCTCTTGTGACTGGGTCCCAGCATCTGTGTCCAGACATGCTCCTTTTGTGACTGGGTTCCAGCATCTGTGTCCCGACCTCCTCCTCTTGTGACTGGGTCCCAGCATCTGTTTACCGACCTCCACCTCTTGTGACTGGGTCCCAGCATCTGTGTACAGACCTCCTCCACTTGTGACTGGGTCCCAGCATCTGTGTCCTGACCTCCACCTCTTGTGACTGGGTCCCAGCATCTGTGTCCCGACCTCCTCCTCTTGTGACTGGGTCCCAGCATCTGTGTCCTGACCTCCACCTCTTGTGACTGGGTCCCAGCCTGTGCATGGCAGACCTTCATACATACGTCTTAAGGCCTGCTGGTCCCTTCCCCTGAAGTAAATGCACTTTTTTTATAAACTGATGCTGCAGAATTTTTTAAAACTAGAGCTATCACTGAAGGTGATTAATACCCCCAAATGCCGCCCTGATATGAAATTGCAGTCAACTATTTGGAAAGCCAACCTTTAAATGACAACTTTATTTTATGGACTATCGTCAGTTATTCATTTTTTTATTATGTTTTTAAAAGTTTGAAAAAGGCTCTAAACAATATCAGTGATGCTAATACTGAGATGTTAATACTGATATATTTGATGTTCTAAAGCACAGAATATACGATTGCCTATGGCCATCTATAAATGAGTTAAGTTACTTTTTTTCAAGTAACTTGCTACTGACAAGAAAAAAGTAACAAAGGGCAATAACTCTGTAATTGGCTGATTCACAAATAGAATTGCGGTTCCTGTACACTGAACTTCCTCTCATTATGATCTATCACTGTATGAAGTTTTATTGAATTCCTTCAAATAGTTTTCAAGTTATGCTTCGGACAAGAAAAAGTAACAAAGGGCAGTAACTATACAATTATAATACCTACATAGTATCAACAAGATGGCCATATACTTCTCACCTGAGGACACAGCCTACTTTAGCTGAAATGATAACCTTTTTTTCACCTGCAACGACCATTATTTAAATTTACCAAGAAAACAACACAATCATTTTACCAGCCCCTACTGAATAAAAGACTTGACCTTGTGACCATGTTTTTGACCCAAGATAAACTAGTATATTTTTTAACTTAATCAATATCATTCTAGTCTCAAGTTTGGCAAAGATTGAATTAAAAAGCAGCCGCTTTTGTGTAATCCAGTTTGACCAAGTTGTTGACCATAGATGAGGTGATCAGAATTTCAAACCCTGGAGACCCAGATATCAGGAATTTACTTTTGCATAGTCTGGGGCAACTTCTACTTCCTTGATGCCACTTTGTTTGGGGCTGGACCTCTTCTGATACCACTGGGGCAACTTCTACTTCCTTGATGCCACTTTGTTTGGGGCTGGACCTCTTCTGATACCACTGGGTCAACTTCTACTTCCTTGATGCCACTTTGTTTGGGGCTGTTCCTCTTCTGATATCACTGGGGCAACTTCTACTTCCTTGATGCCACTTTGTTAGGGGCTGTACCTCTTCTGATATCACTGGGCCAACTTCTACTTCCTTGATGCCACTTTGTTCGGGGCTGGACCTCTTCTGATACCACTGGGGCAACTTTACTTCCTTGATGCCACTTTGTTAGGGGCTGTACCTCTTCTGATATCACTGGGCCAACTTCTACACTCTGGATGCCACTTTGTTTGGGGCTGTACTCTCTTCTGATCAATGGGCCATCTTCTACACTCTGGATGCCACTTTGTTTTGGGGCTGGACCTCTTCTGATATCACTGGGCCATCTTCTACACTCTGGATGCCACTTTGTTTGGGGCTGTACCTCTTCTGATATCACTGGGCCAACTTCCACTCCCTGGATGCCACTTTGTTTGGGACTGTACCTCTTCTGATATCACTGGGCCAACTTCCACTCCCTGGATGCCACTTTGTTAGGGGCTGGACCTCTTCTGATATCACTGGGCCAACTTCTACTCCCTGGATGCCACTTTGTTAGGGGCTGGACCTCTTCTGATATCACTGGGCCAACTTCCACTCCCTGGATGCCACTTTGTTTGGGGCTGGACCTCTTCTGATATCACTGGGCCAGCTTCCACTCCCTGGATGCCACTTTGTTTGGGACTGTACCTCTTCTAATATCACTGGGCCAACTTCCACTCCCTGGATGCCACTTTGTTTGGGGCTGGACCTCTTCTGATATCACTGGGCCAACTTCCACTCCCTGGATGCCACTTTGTTTGGGACTGTACCTCTTCTGATATCACTGGGCCAACTTCCACTCCCTGGATGCCACTTTGTTAGGGGCTGGACCTCTTCTGATATCACTGGGCCAACTTCCACTCCCTGGATGCCACTTTGTTTGGGGCTGGACCTCTGATATCACTGGGCCAACTTCCACTCCCTGGATGCCACTTTGTTTGGAGCTGTACCTCTTCTGATATCACTGGGCCAACTTCCACTCCCTGGATGCCACTTTGTTTGGGACTGTACCTCTTCTGATATCACTGGGCCAACTTCCACTCCCTGGATGCCACTTTGTTTGGGGCTGGACCTCTTCTGATATCACTGGGGAAAGTTCAGCCTGTGTCAAGCAACATGGAATTTCAGCCTAGAGCTCATCACTGAAGCATTCAAATATCACCACAGATAATATACATGTTCTTGTAAATGGCTACATTTTTGTCAGAGCATAACTCTACTTCCACAAATATAACTTTAAAGTGAAAAAGTGAATTGTTGGGAAATGAGAATACTATGTCTGGCCTAGACTTGAAAGATGTTACAGAGTGAATGGTTTAGTCAACACTTTTGTTGTACAAGCTATAGACTGTTGTAATAAAAAGCCCATACACAAAATCATGTTTCTTATGCACAACATTTTTCCTCAACTCATTCATGTGTGTGAAGCTTGAAGTCAATATCTCAAAAATATATGGAGTTATGGAGAAAAGAAAACTTGATATAGTATAAAACTAGACAGTTGTTTTGTTATTAAAAACTGAAGTCTTCCCCCACTGCATACCATCTCAATATAGTGAACATTTGTGGCAAGTTATTTCCAATCCTGAAAGAGGCTTAAGAGATTATAGAGCAGACATGAAATGCAGTAATATGACCTTTGATGTCTAAGTGTGACCTTGACCTTGAGCCAAGCTGGTTGCTCTCTGCATATTGTCTCAATGTCTCAATATGGTGAACTTTTGTTGGGAGTAATTTCAAAATCCTTCAACTGGTTGAATGTTATGAAGCAGACAGGAATTGTGATGTACACAAAACAGACAATTGCAGAGTTTCACCTCAAATCAGTCAATATGTGTATGAAGTTTGAAGTCAATACCTCAAAAAATATTGAGTAATGGAAAAAAGTAGACTTGTCCCGATGCCCTAGGATGGACCAATGGACAAATGGACTGATGGAGAGACATTTATTACTGATACAAACATATGTTTCAGTTTAAAGAATATATGATCAGTGAAAATAGCAAGTGACCTTTTACATTGCTGTTCATCCGAATCTGCTGCCAGAACACAGACCAGTCTTGGACTGCTAACACCTTGTTGTGCAGCAACTGGTGGGTGATGACTGCTAGATCAGCTGCTGGATGGTGCTGGAAACACACCCCCAAAACACCTTGTGATCTGCTTGCCTCGCAGCTAAAATGGAAATAAATCTGCTAAATAAAATAGCCAGAATAGGAGTCTTCTTGTTAGTAAGCTGTAACATTGTTTACGTCGTTATGAGCATGTGTAGCTTCATCTACATCATTACTGTTGTCTATCCACTGCATGGTTGTAGAATAGGCAATCGGCTAGCAAGTAACTTCCTCCAAGTCTGGTTACAGTAGATAAATATAAATGGACTAAGCTCGATGTTTTAAACGGTCAAGCAATCCTAATATGAATAGAGTAGACATTTTAAATGTAAGAAACTTGTCCAATAAAAATTACATCCAGATGTCATTAAATTAAAAAAGACCACTTAATTAATACATATCTTACATATGAAACTATATACACATGTTAAGTTCATCTGGCTTTCTCATACACTCTTCCCGACTTTGTTTCCTAATTAATCGCTGTTTATCTTTTTAAAACATATTTCTCGTTCATTGTTAAGTTAATAGTTAAATGTTACCCTAAGAGCCACTTACCGCACTGCTTTACAAACAATCAGAATACCTCAGCCTTCTCCACCATACGGATGTTTCTATGTCACTATCATCAATACTGTTTGTGAGCAACAAAATGGGCTGGTGTTCCTGGGATTGCCTGTCTGCTTCTTGGGACTGAAGTTTGAAACATGTCTTTATGTAAACATGTATGTTAACTAAATGGAATGCAACTAATAACATGTTGAAATTCATGAAGGATATTGACTTTCCTCAAGAATTTTTTGCACAAGTTCTGTTCAATGTTATAAATGACACATGATTGATTAATTGTCTGTTTTGTGCAAGGAAAAATAGTAAAGGTACTGTCAGTTTTATAGGCTTCGGCAGTGTCGTCTTTGTGCATAAACTTTACCATAGTAAACACTAGATAAAATGTTGAAGGTATTCAAATGAAACTTGGTGGATATGTTCAGCAAGGCCCATTACTCTGGCTTTAATGCTTGTTGAGTTGTGCCCCTTTGTGGAATGTTAATCAAGAAACGAAAGTTGGTATTTGGTCCGCGGCTCTCTTTTTGGTTTTATGGGCATTACAGCAGGTATAACTTAACAGACCTAGATAATTACCACCTGGTAGGGAAACTTCAGGTCTCTAATTGAAAGACCACAAACACATCATACTTGTATGACCATTTTCATCGTTCATATTTACATGATCATATGTGTTAAATGTGCATGGAGAAACTACTATGCAAGATATACTGGAGGTTGATTGCACATAAACCTGTTTAAGCCCCAGGGAGTTTTTACGTAAGTTTCACTGACGGTGCAATGAAAGTCACCCCAACAGTCACCAATGACAATATTACAATAATGTTTCTTGTCTTGTAGCATTGTGTCTCTTGATTGGGGCTTGCTTGGCCTTAATTATTATTTTTTAAACAGGATCTTGGTTAAATTTGAGGATTCTGGGCTTGTCCGTGTAGTTTCCATTGTTTTGATGAACAAATGGCTACATGTACCTGCGACAGTGTCCGGTCCATCTCTTCTTGTGACTGGGTCCTAGCATCTGTGCTCTGACCTCTCCTCTTGTGACTGGGTCCCAGCATCTGTGCTCTGACCTCCTCCTCTTGTGACTGGGTCCCAGCATCTGTGTCCTGACCTCCTCCTCTTGTGACTGGGTCCCAGCATCTGTGCTCTGACCTCCTCCTCTTGTGACTGGGTCCCAGCATCTGTGCCCTGACCTTCTCCTCTTGTGACTGGGTCCCAGCATCTGTGTCCCGACCTCCACCTCTTGTGACTGGGTCACAGCATCCCTGTCCCTACCTCCTCTAGTGACTGGGTCCCAGCATCTGTGTCCTGACCTCCTCCTCTTGTGACTGGGTCCAAGCATCTGTGTCCTGACCTCCTCCTATAGTGACTGGGTCCCAGCATCTGTGTCCTGACCTCCTCCTCTTGTGACTGGGTCCCAGCATCTGTGTCCTGACCTCCTCCTCTAGTGACTGGGTCCCAGCATCTGTGTCCTGACCTCCTCCTCTTGTGACTGGGTCCCAGCATCTGTGTCCTGACCTCCTCCTCTAGTGACTGGGTCCCAGCATCTGTGTCCTGACCTCCTCCTCTTGTGACTGGGTCCCAGCATCTGTGTCCTGACCTCCATATCTTGTGGCTGGGTCCCAGCATCTGTGTCCTGACCTCCTCCTCTTGTGACTGGGTCACAGCATCCCTGTCCCTACCTCCTCTAGTGACTGGGTCCCAGCATCTGTGTCCTGACCTCCTCCTCTTGTGACTGGGTTCCAGCATCTGTGTCCTGACATGCTCCTCTTGTGACTGGGTCCCAGCATCTGTGTCCAGACCTCCTCCTTTTGTGACTGGGTTCCAGCATCTGTGTCCCGACCTCCTCCTCTTGTGACTGGGTCCCAGCATCTGTTTACCGACCTCCACCTCTTGTGACTGGGTCCCAGCATCTGTGTACAGACCTCCTCCACTTGTGACTGGGTCCCAGCATCTGTGTCCCGACCTCCACCTCTTGTGACTGGGTCCCAGCATCTGTGTCCCGACCTCCTCCTCTTGTGACTGGGTCCCAGCATCTGTGTCCTGACCTCCACCTCTTGTGACTGGGTCCCAGCATCTGTGTCCCGACCTCCACCTCTTGTGACTGGGTCCCAGCATCTGTGTCCCGACCTCCACCTCTTGTGACTGGGTCCCAGCATCTGTGTCCTGACCTCCACCTCTTGTGACTGGGTCCCAGTATCTGTGTCCCGACCTCCACCTCTTATGACTGGGTCCCAGCATCTGTGTCCCGCCCTCCACCTCTTGTGACTGGGTCCCCATCTGTGTCCCGCCCTCCACCTCTTGTGACTGGCTCCCAGCATCTGTGTCCCGACCTCCTCCTCTTGTGACTGGCTCCCAGCATCTGTTACCCAAGCCATGCTCTCATCCAAGACTGTGAAGCCCTGTAGGTAGAAGTCTTTGTCAGTAACACATACAGAAATAGGTTACTAGGCAAACCTTCACATGTTTATTGAACCAAATGAAATGCAAACGTCTGTATCAACCAAGTTAACCAATAGGAACCGTAACCTTATTCTTCATTGAACCAATTAAAAAATTCAAATAAGATTTATATCAATTACATGTGTGTATATAAGAAAACTGCTCTATTACAACCGAGAAATAAAATGAATTACATGATCACACATGATTCTTTAATAATGAAATTCCCTTTTTGTTTTATGTAAAATTACTCCTTTTCCCTTTTATATTACGAATTCGCAGAATTTTTTTAAAGCTTGAACACTATTATTTCACAAATTATGAACACATTGTCTGTTGATTTATTAAACACCCGAAACCCTAATCAAGATAGTTTTGTTTTTTATATCATCATTTGTTTAAAGTCACTATAACATCCATTTGATACTGTAATGGCCATATCTATGGGTTCATCTCTAAATCCATCCACCAAAGAAAATCCTGCAAAATATCATTCAAAACCTCATTATAACGCGTAATGTCTTAAATTATGATGTAAATCGTATGAAAACTTTTACATACATTCAAGAAAGCATTAAACATATTAACAAATGCTACCTAAATGAGGAGAAACAAGGTATTTAAGTTAACTACTTGAGGGTATACATTATAACCGAAAGCATTTTGTTGTGTGCCGACACCTTTATGCAAACCTTCACTTCTTTACTTTCACTTTTCCTAACTTTTAAATTTGCACGAACACAGATTGACTGTTTCGACAACTTTTTATGTCTTGGAATGAGCTATTTTTTGTGAAAACAAACACTTTAAGAAAATTGAAATTTTTGGCCTTGTTTCAAACAATTGAGATCTGTTGTATTGTGAGTATTACGTTATATGAGTGAAGTGAAGGCATTGATACCAAAATCAGCTGATTCTGAGACAAAAATGAAAAAACCTGACAAAGCTGTCAATCTGTTAGAGTACAACTTTAAGTGTGTATCAAAGCTCTTAAAAACTGTCCTGCAACAGCAATTTAAAGGCAGTGATATTCAACAATGGAAACTTAAGGCCCTCTAGTGAGACAGCTACCTTTTCTAAGAAATGGATCCCTTGTCCCTGATTTAGTCCCTTCACACCATTTAAAATGAGTTTAATAGAGTTTTATGATAGAAATACTTTAAATGTTCAATAAAAATCATGCATTTCAATATTTGAATAATGAGAACAAATGAGAATTATTAATCTAGCTTTTAAAATAGATAGACAACCATGAGCTTCAAAGTGGTGATTAAAGACAAACAAATAAACCTTGTAAAACAGTGTTTACTTTCTTATCTGTATCCCTTTCTTACATACTCCATCTGCCCTTACCCAAGAAAAGAAATTAATGTCCACAAGGTGTCTTATGATCCAGGAGAATCCTGTTTACCTATCTGATTTTAAAGCATTCTAAAGGCTTTCTACACATCATGATTCCTCAATTTGTATCTAGTCTCCAAAGGTGTCACAGTTGTGATACCACTAAGTAACTTTTTGTAAAAATTACATAAAAAGCTCAAACTCAGGAAGTCTGGTGGAGTTTGCCATCCTGAAACAAACAAAGCTCACCATGCTGCTAAGGAGTCTGATTTTATTCATTGCCGCAGTTCAGCTGAAGATGTGGATTCCAAATGAGGAAGACCTGCCTGGTGCACCGGAACTTACGCCAGTATCTGCAAAAGAAGGGTGTAAATCTGGGAAACAGCATAGTCAATTTGAGAAAATTCTTAACTTATATAAGTAGTCTACAAGTATGAACCTTATACAATGATTAGAAGTGCCAAAATCTGAATTTAAGAATTATTAAACAAACAATGTTTGGTCTAGGATCTAAACTTGAATTTAGATGCTAAAACTGTGAGTTTTGATCAAAACAAGTGCACACTTACAGCGAGTGCAAAGATGGCAAGGGAGCCACAATAAACACGTTTCTTGGTTCTGGGTTTAGGGAAATGCCTGCTGGAATAACAAAGGCAAATGTGCTTCTCACATATATGGATATCTCAGCTACTGCAAGAAGTCATATGCAGAGACTTGATGATAAGGCCAGTAGAAACACCATTAAACTCAATGAGGATCATCAGACATGGCAGCTAAGCGCCAGCTTGTCACTGAGCACAAAGGTAAATGTGGCATCGGAAATCCAAATCACTCCAGCCTGTCAGTGGATGGCTGCTGTAATTCAAAGCACATGGTTTCTTCATGCAAACCTGGACAAGCTGCTTCTAAAGTCTATAGTGTAGCTATTGAAAATCACACAAGTCACAAGTACGAGTATCACAGTGGTGACAAGCTGTGCTGGGCGGGTGCTTAATTGCCCAACACAAACTATGAAGTAGTATGAAGTTCAATGTCCATGTAGCTATGCATTCTGTATAGCAAGTCTGCAATACATGGAGCCACCTTCAGAATAAAAGATGGCTCATGCAATTGCAGAAGAGTTGTGAAAGGAAGATACTAGCTCTTACACTGACAACTGCCCTTAGAATGCAGATTTTCTATGTACCTGGAATGTATGTAAGAAAGCTGACCCACAGTATCCTGGATCTAGGCAAATAAGAATTATAAAAAGATTGAAAAGATTGGTAGAAGCAACATATGGACCTGATTTACTGCTCACCTTAAGTTTGTAAGGCTTCATGCAATTCAGTGCTACTCTGGAAACTACTGTCACTGACAGACGAGTCTCTCGTCTGTGAGGGGAAAGGTGGCTCAGGTGACCGGTGGTACCACTCTGCATTTCTGCCAACACACAACATCAGATACCTGAAAATGACCATGAGCTCATGGAAACTTTACTTGAAATATGCCTACAAAAGAGTGAGGCAATTCTTACATGAGTACTGTCAGAAATGCAGAAACATGTAACTTTGGTCGTTCTTTGGGTCAGACACTGATGACTGAAAAACTAACTAGATATGTCTGTTAAGGAAAAATAACAACTATAAATTGGAAGCCTTGTTACCCAAAGCATGTAGTTACTTGATAGCAGCCTTAAAAAAGGTAGAAAACGTCCCGAAAAGTATAAACACTGAAACATTAATTAATCAATCAGTCAATCAGTGAACCTATCTTACACAAGCCATGGGAGATACTTAAAATATAATTTGATTAATTAGGTAGGTTGGATAGTTGGGACCACATATCCAAGGTCTTAATTCAATACATGATGTTGTTTCTGAGATAATGACTTAAAGGTGCTTACATGCAAAATCTTATTCAAGGACACCCACTCTCTGCCATCAATGCTAGGATGAGTACAATAGTATAGCTCCATTTATTCTTCAAATAGTCAAGCTGACAATGTATTAAATTATCCTTTTTAAATTTAAATTTAACATCCCAGTAAATATACCTTCCTCTTCCTTGTCAGACGCAGTCCTGGTTAAGATTATGTTGTTTTCACACAATATTATCCTTGTAACCTGGTTATGGAGCAACAAAATAGCTTTAGCAAAAGTAAAGCAATACTTAGATCAATTACCCAATCTTCCCCAAATTTTCTACTATTCTATGCATACCATATATATCACTGTGTATAGGACACTAGCAAAGATAGGATGCAGGCAAAAAAAACACGAGAAAAATCATGGAAAAAAATTCATACAATAGGACCCAGTGAAAAATGTCAGTCGGCAGCCACTGTATTTGTTTTGACGAATTGTATTGAATAAAGGAATGGCAAAGTTTATAAAATAGTACAGTCCATGTACATAAATGATAAAAAATATTCAAATAACAATGACACAAAGTGGTACAAAGCTGATTAATGGTTAATTGCATTACTGTATTAAATAATTAATAATCAGGAATTTCATTCTATCATCCTGATGTCCCTCTCCTCTAAACCCTCAATTGTTTTGCTGTCGTTGCGAATAGTAAAAGCAATTGTATACTGTATGTAAATGTTCTCAACACTTTAGGCGAAGTATTTCAAACATGTGGTATAATGGAAGGAACAACACTGTCATCGCAACAGTTTGTACTATAGCAATAGTATAGAAAGGCTGCTGGCGTTAGATAGAGGGAGTTTTTCACACCTTCACACTTTGACAGTGCACATTCACGCAACATCACAGTATAAATGTCTATATATTTTTAATACAGAATCATACAAATGAATGTAAAATCTACCCTAAAATTTTGAAACTTAGAATGAACAAATGATTGATTGTTGTTGTCTGCTGATGCTATTACTAGCAGCTAAACCTGCCCAATTTTCCACTGATCCATCAATCGATTTGAGTAATGTCCCGTTGAAGTGAAATGTAAACATTAAAGACCTTTCCTCCAATTATTTCTCTATTAATGCAATTTCAGCCAGAAAACAATGTCAAAGTCTAATACTATAGATAAAAAGAAAGCATTTTTTATGGGAATACTGGGAGTAAATAATGCGTCCTATACACACTGATTTACTCTTAATGTATTTAGGACAGGTTGAAAATCATAATCCTGATCTGTAAAATCATTAAAACTTGCTGAAACCAAGATGGCACAATTACACTAAAATGATAGTTTCAAGTTAAAGCAAAAGCTGGAAATGAGGTTTCCAAAACATTTCTTGATCTAATCTGTAAAAACTTTCAATTCAAATTCATAATCACACATTTTGATTTACCCTATAAAACCTACTCAATATCAAAGCCTAAGAAATGCACAATGGAGCAAAAACGAACGCTTATCTGCATTTTGTTAGTTGAATAAGGGAAATATAACAACAATTATTAAAGCTGGTTACATTTTGTGCGTATTGTCCCTGGCAACATGTGTGTATTGTCCCTGGCAACATGTGTGTATTGTCCCTGGCAACATGTGTGTATTGTCCCTGGCAACATGTTTGTATTGTCCCTGGCAACATGTGTGTATTGTCCCTGGCAACATGTGTGTATTGTCCCTGGCAACATGTGTGTATTGTCCCTGGCAACATGTGTGTATTGTCCCTGGCAACATGTGTACCAAGTTCCGTTTGAATATCTTGAACAGTTTTAGAGTTATGGCCCAGGATCAACAACAAAACCAAGGCTATGACAACTAATATTTGCATCCCTACCTTTGTAGCAACAAGACCTCGAACAATGTTGGCTATTACTTCTGGCCCCTGCCACTGGCTGCAGCCCATTTCTGTCCTGGCCTCTCATCCCTGGGAAGATTCGAGTCCATGTTGTCACTAATGCCGCTACTGCTGGAACCAACATTATAATTGTTGTTGTTTAGTCTACAATGATGGACACGATAGTATCAACTTCATCATATGGTAATCACCATAAAAGTCAACTCTAAATATCTAAATATCCAAATATATTCATCATTTAAGCATGTGACTATTAAGTGTGTATTTCTATCCTTATAAATACGAAATGTCCAAATGAAAACTTGTGTAAATGTCATGGAAGAAGCTACAGAGTAGTTTAAAGCATTCAAATGAACATGTTAGTTTTCACTAGTTGTTTGATTGTGCACTCTTGAGGTGATACATGTATGAATCACTCAAGTGTCTGTTTCTTAAGAAGAAACCAGTACTGATGTCCTCTTTAAGAAGCCATGACCAGCCATACTACTATAGACCACTTTCACATGTCTGCTAAACTACTGATAGCAATGTTTTTTTCATCTAAGCACCATGTTCCATGGTTATCAGTAGCTGTATTCTCATATGAAATAGCATGACAAAAAGATCTCTGAGAGCTGTTTATTAACCTTAAGCTATACATCTATATACCTGGGTCCATTAATTCACATCAGGACAGTTACTTGAACACACACAGTTTTCCCCTTCATATTATCTATGGAAGTTTTATCCACCTGCAAGGTTTCATGCATTAATTTTTACCAGGACTAGATAGCTAATTTTTACAAGCACATACACATAAAACTACACTTTCTCCATTATTAGCATGATCGTTTCTTAAATATATCCAGTCTGTGCTGATGTTACATAAACACTACATTACAATACCTTCCTGATAATCATTGCTATCCCTGTTGTGTACGAGATTTGACTAGATTCCTATGTCCCCTGAATATTACATGCACTTAAAACACATACCTAAGCTTTAAGACAAAGTATCCTACCTCTGTCATGATCACGGTATCCCTGCTCCACGAACCCATCTTGTACAGTTCCCATACGTCTGGACATAATCTTTTCAATCAACTATGGCCTGCTTAGCTTGCATCAAACCATCCCTGACATACTCTCCTACCAGGTCTGAAGACAAATATTTGTATTCTTACAGTCAAACTGAAGTTCATTTGAAGCAATGATTAAAAACACAAAGAATGGTCCTATAATTTATACCATGACTGTATAAACTATTCTATTTACATTATGATATCAAAAATAAACAAAGCAATTTAGTCAAGGCAACATGTAACTACTTTCTCAGCATGCACGATCATTTTTTTATTTTGATATACTCATTATAACGTTTAAATGCCATCTTCCTCATGGCAGGTTGGCTCCTACCCTGAGGGAACTTCCGGGTGTTGAAGACCTCAAACTTCTAGAGGAGTGGAAGGTCTGGGAATCGATCCTCTAGGTTCACCACAATGTTCATCAGGAAGTGGCTGTAGATCTGCAAATGCACAACAATATCTACAACTGAACAGGAGTGAATGATCTTGATCACTTAAACAAAAGAAATTTTGAAATAGAACAAGATGCAGTATATTAAACCTTATATTACATTTCATTATTTAATTAAAAAAACAATAACAGTAAAAATAATATGTTCACAGAGTTGTGTCATGGAAATTATTTTTCATGTGTACTTTGTTCTGGAAATAGTCAATATCTGTCTTTAACTCTCTCTGATTGTAAAACCTTGACTGTTCAAGATGGTCACATGATCTACATCCGCTTGGTAGGCTCTGCCAGCAGTCCTTGCAGGATAGCACATGTCCCCTTTACCAGAGGCTTGACACTGTGGTGTACACTGCATCCCTTGTCTGAAAATACACAAAAGGCAAACCAAATGATTAATCAGTTGCATTCAATTAGCCTTTAAATGATCTTTTGAATGTGCCTTTAAATAAAGAGTTATGACTTACCGGTAGTCATTAGAAGATGTAGATAAAATAATTCTTATTGTTATAGATAATAAATAAATTTACTAGGTCTTACTCAAGGGTCTAAAGATGACATACCTGCATAGCAACAGACAGTTCTGCTAGATAAGGCAAAGCATCAGCCAGTCATGTGAAGGGACATCACAAAGCGATGGTCCTGTGTGATTTTTGCTGGACCAGGCTCGCACATAATAACATTTCCCTGCCATCCTCTCCAGGCTGCTGAAGAGGAATGTCAGGCACTTCATCGACGTAGTTGTTGCCTTCTCCTGCCACATCCTTTGTGAAGGTTGGCGAGGAAGATTTTTTTGTTTATCTTAGATTTTGAATCGCCCTTTGCTGTTTATACTGTGGAATATTCTGTACTAGATGGATTAAAGTCACTGTCAGTCAATGATAAGGACCACAAGTGAAATAAGTGTTTTCTCTTTTTAGTGTCATCCTTGGTTCGGTGCCTGCCATGGCTATTGATAATATCATGTATGTATATTTAATGTTATTTACTATACATGTTGTTTATTTTAAATGTCCATGTATGTGCATTCCTTAATGAAATAAATCTATCTATAAACTCATACACACCCATCTTAGTAGAAGAGCTGGCACCATTCTATATACATGTATCATTTCTACTTCACACCAGCTACAAATAAATTAAAAGTTAGTTCGTAAAAAGCAATATTCTGAGTTACACATTCATACCACCACTGTAAATGAGGATACTTCTGGTAGTTCCCTTCTTTATCTGAAGAAGACTTTATTGAGGCGCGTAGGAAGGAAATTGACTTTGGGGCCGCAGAACGGGTGGGCACGGGAGGGGTGTCGAGATTTTTCAATTTTAAGCATTAAAAGACTCAATTTTAAGTAAGTTCAGGTTTTATTTTCATATTTTTATCTGAACCTTTTTTCGGTTAGAACAGTTGATAGATATAAAACTGTTATCGTTTAGTAACATTTATTCACTATTACATTTATTCAGTTTTTGGAAATGTGGATGATTCTTAGGTTTAACAATTCATCTCAATTCGTATATTTTGATACTTGGCTGGTATTTCTTGGCATGCCATCATTAATAATCCAAAGACTGTTTTCACGCCATTCACACGCCAATTAGCTAGATGGTCACGGGTTTAATTATGGTTACATATTTATTCAATATCGTGTCAGACTGGTTTTGATCTATATGCGCGTAGCTTTATTTAAAATATGATTATTAAGAAAGTCAGTATCAAATATTCATGGCCCCATTGCCTTAACTAGCCAGAATATTCAGGCCACGGACACGGCCCCTGCCGCCCCAGTTCCTACGCGCCTGTTATTCCTGAACTCTTAGAATATTTGTTTGTTTATCATAGAATTTGAATTACCCTTTGCTGTTTATTCTGTGGAATCTTCTGTACTAGACCAATCAAAGTCACTGTCAGTCAATGATAAACCAAACATAAGTTTTTTGCCACCACTTTCTGTAAGTCTGGCATCTGTCTGAATGGTGTTATGTGCTTTTTACTGGAAATGAAATCAGCTCTTGCTGCTGATTTAGCTCTTCGACTGACCGTTACTTCTCTGCCAACCACTGCTGTAGCTCTTGTTTCTCCCTGCCTTTGAAGTTGCTTCTTTCTGGCCAAATGATTCCGCCAACATTTTGGTCACCTCAACTTCCGAATCACCCTTTTCTTCTGAATTGAGACCCTTTACACAAACTACCTGAGAGTGTTCAGGGGGCATCACTTTTGTCACCTATTCACTCGTCCTTGAGGCCACACACTTGTCTTTAAAATTACTTAATTCGAAACCAGTAGTACCAAAACTGTTAACATCTTTTACAATCAGTTTTTTTCTCCCTTGAAGACATTGTTTGCCAAGTACACATTTATAACTCACACACAGTCTGCCACAACTAATTATAACCTGATGGGACACTTGCAACGATGTGAAAAAAGCAACACAGATATGTCCTTCATCTCTGCCATCAACATTGTCCGTAATACCAGAGCTAAACTGGAATAAACCAAAAGCGCAAATTACTCCCAAGTGCCAACTTAAAATTAGAAAAAAAATCGATATCAGTTCACTCCTGCAATTCGATACAAAAGTTTCAATTAAACTAAAGAAACTGATATTTTACGCCCGAAAAGAACAGCCAACAAAAATAAAATATTAAAAGACTCCAGCAAATACATACATCAAAAGTGTTAAAGTTCATTACGCTGTAAATAATTATACATTTTTAAGTTAAAATAATGCGACAATGAGGAATACCTTATGACATCAAATGAATACTTTATAACAAGGGGAGGCAACCGTGGGGCGGTTACATTACACTAATCATACATACTCCCAGCTAATATTAAATACTTCATACATTTTGCTTTCTTGGAAACATAGATGAGTAGAATCGAATATCGGAATGTTCAAAAGAAGTTTCAATTAAATATTTACCTTCCATACCAGTATATAAACATTTACCTTCCATGAACGCCTCATTTTTTTTTTAAAGTGCGACTTCGTTCGGATATTTTAGACAACTGCAATATTATTCAGCGACAACCATTTTGTAAAGGAGACAATCTATTACCCGGAAATTAACTGGAAATTAACTCAGAAAACCCCAGATAGGTTGTATAGCATTTTAAAGTGCTAAATACATACATGCACTTCTTGAGATAACTCTATTACAAAAAGATTTTATATGAGAGTTTGCATTCTATGTTCAATTAAGAATGTGGTTAAGGGTGATTTACATTGAATATGTTAACGGTAACGGCAATTAATTAATAGCCCACCTTGCTTCCGAATTTAAAACTTAGTGTTGTAATGCACACATACACTTTTATCAGTATTACCGCATATTTAGGGTTATTAAAAAGCATGTTTTGGTCGGAAAGAGATGCATTCGAATCCTCGGAATCCTCCGTATGTACGTGCTACAAACAGAACTGTTAAGACCAAACTGACCGTTTGTGCACTTCGAGTGCACTCATAGTTGACTGTTATAAATGCTATATTGACAACGAAACTGATTCGTGAAGTCTCAACAGATGTTTTAATGTTAGTTAATATATATAGAGTATTTATAATGACAGATTACTGCTGAAAATAAACGTGTCATTCTCAGTATTCATACTTTATGACAATTCTTCTGCTGCATTTTTGGTTCGTTCACTGTGTAATCTAAACGGTCACGATTGCGGAAACATGAACGGTAACAGGACGTAATGCACGTAATAATTTACCTCGTAACGAACGATATTGTTAATATTGTAATTGTAGGGACATAGAGGATGAATATCACCTCATATGTATTTGTCCATGTTATCATCAGTTACATGTAACTTATAAACGATGTTATTATGTTAATCCATCTGTATTCAAATTTCATCAATTATTGGTATCATGTGATGAAAAGAAAGTTATAAAAGTTTGTAAATATATTAAAGAAGCATTTGTTATACGCAGCTCACTTAGAAATAATTTAACTCGATAATTATTGTGAGTGTACATACGACTCGAGGTAGAACAATTCGTTATTGTGATTGTACATACGACCCGAGGTAGAACAATTCGTTAGTGTGATTGTACACAAGACCTGAGGTAGAACAATTCGTTATTGTGATTGTACATACGACTCGAGGTAGAACAATTCGTTATTGTGATTGTACATACGACCCGAGGTAGAACAATTCGTTATTGTGATTGTACATACGACCCGAGGTAGAACAATTCGTTATTGTGATTGTACATACGACTCGAGGTAGAACAGTTCGTTATTGTGATTGTACATACGACCCGAGGTAGAACAATTCGTTAGTGTGATTGTACACAAGACTTGAGGTAGAACAATTCGTTAGTGTGATTGTACACAGGACCTGAGGTAGAACAATTCGTTATTGTGATTGTACATACGACTCGAGGTAGAACAATTCGTTATTGTGATTGTACATACGACTCGAGGTAGAACAATTCGTTATTGTGATTGTACATACGACCCGACGTAGAACAATTCGTTATTGTGATTGTACACAAGTCCTGAGGTAGAACAATTCGTTATTGTGATTGTACATACGACCCGACGTAGAACAATTCGTTATTGTGATTGTACATACGACCCGAGGTAGAACAATTCGTTAGTGTGATTGTACACAAGACTTGAGGTAGAACAATTCGTTAGTGTGATTGTACACAAGACCTGAGGTAGAACAATTCGTTATTGTGATTGTACATACGACTCGAGGTAGAACAATTCGTTATTGTGATTGTACATACGACTCGAGGTAGAACAATTCGTTATTGTGATTGTACATACGACCCGAGGTAGAACAATTCGTTATTGTGATTGTACACAAGACCTGAGGTAGAACAATTCGTTAGTGTGATTGTACACAAGACCCGAGGTAGAACAATTCGTTATTGTGATTGTACACAAGACTTGAGGTAGAACAATTCGTTATTGTGATTGTACACACGACTGGAGGTAGAACAATTCGTTATTGTGATTGTACACACGACTCGAGGTAGAACAATTCGTTATTGCGATTGTACACACGACTTGAGGTAGAACAATTCGTTATTGTAATTGTACACACGACTTGAGGTAGAACAATTCGTTATTGTGATTGTACACACGACTTGAGGTAGAACAATTCGTTATTGTAATTGTACACACGACTTGAGGTAGAACAATTCGTTATTGTAATTGTACACAAGACCCGAGGGTTACATTTTGATTATTTGTGGTAAAATGAGTTGAGATTGAGTTTGAGATTTGACTTAAGTAGTTTCGTGATATTGGTAAGCCACTTAAGCCACTTAAAGTCCATCATAATACAGTTATTCTTATACATTGTCATACATCTATACCAAACCCCAAATGTATAATTATCAAACAGCAACCCAGTTTACAATGCATAAATCACACTCGAGTTACAATTTTGTAACTTAAATATCCAATAACGTGATCATTCCAATCAATTCTTCTACATTTTGGAAAAGTTTTACC
This sequence comes from Mya arenaria, assembly GCF_026914265.1. Taxonomy (NCBI): domain Eukaryota; kingdom Metazoa; phylum Mollusca; class Bivalvia; order Myida; family Myidae; genus Mya; species Mya arenaria. The sequence goes on from NC_069126.1 coordinate 24,254,137, forward strand.
TTGCCGATGTTGGTAAAATATACAATATTCAATTTATCATGTACAGCGTCAAACATACAAATAATATAAATGCGGCTCTTGCGGCGAAGGTATTTCCATATAAAACAGACAGCCGAATATTTTACCATGGTTGTGAGGTTACTGGAGACATATATTTGATCATCTAAATTCTAAACGGAAACGTCAAACTTGAAACACGACGTCAGTCTTTTGCGTAAAATACGCACAATTTAGGTAATATTCAGTGTAAGTGACAATGCGTTGCAAATGTAAAATAAGGCTACAGCTGTGTTAAAAATGGGCTTATAAATAGTGTATGGTTCAAGATCCATACAAGAACTTGAGAAAGACAACTTTCTATTTTTCAGTGACACTAAACACATTCCAAATTATCAAGCATTAAAGACCGGAAATAATCGTACCTACAACAGGCTTAAACAGTGCGTAATTACATGTATGGCACAACGGTACGTTATTTCTCGAACGAAATGACATAAGAAACCCATTGCGTCACTAACTTGACGTGTTTTATATTGACGTTGACGGTGGCGTAGAAATCACGCTAACTCTATCAATTTTCTCATAATAGTTATATCTTTCAGCAATTTACCTCACCGTCATTTTTTTTTTGTTTTTACATAATTATATTCATAATGTTCTTCCATTTCCTATGAAATAATAAAAACATACCCTACCCGAGTTCGTTTTCGAAATAAATACGTCGCATTCACCGATGGGTTTCTATTTTTGGCGATTCCTTATAAAAGGCTTTTCGTCATAAAACTTAAAATTAATAATTTTCTTCTTAAATACTAGTACTAAAATTAAAGGATTATTTATTCAGCATACAATAAATTATATTCCGATTTTTTTTTTATAAAAAAACCCGTAAAATTATATGTTTTACGGTTTCAGCAACGTTTGCGCCAAATAGCACGTGTCCGACAGGTGGCGCTGTAAATCAACAAACAACGGAATTTAAAAAAAATAAAATAAATACACTTCGTTAAAGTAGAGTCATTGACAATTGTTAGTTCCAAGTTTCATTAAAATCGGCCGACATTCATATTTTTCGGAGAAACGTGGTCATGTACCTTAAGGTGGAACGCGACTATGATTTTTTTTCGAGTTACTGTCTGAAAATTGGTATACGAATAGAAGAGCATATGCCCAGTTAGGGACTGTTTTTACATTTTCAATATTCGGAACAGTTTTGAACCTACGAGTTTTCAAAATATGCCACTGACGTCAATTTTGAGACGTCTCTCATATTTTTGCGTTCCAGCTACAATAACCGATATTTTCATCAATTCTTCGTATACAGCTATGAAATTTCAACGTCAAGTACGTCTTGTGAAAACGTTCACGCTCATATTTTTTTCTTTCTCTTATTGAACGTTATTGTTTCTAAATTCGTAAATAACGTCATTTTTCGCGGGAAAAACGGCGTCGTGTTTCGCTGGAAAAAGTGCACCTTTCTTTAATTCTTGAAAAAAACTGCTCGTTTAATTTTTGATTTTTTTAAATACATGTATTCAATGTTTTATTACAAATCGCCTGATATCAAGAAAAGGGTACCTCACCGACTTCGTTTTTGCGCAGTATCAAATAATCTAACCCCTATACCTTTTTCAATACGTAGTGTATTTAAACGTTTAGCATGACGTTAATCGATTTTTTTTTATTAAATGGAAAGATTAGAAATCTTAGAGTGTCTGATCAGTTTTATGTTCGGGATATTTGTTATTGTTGTTGTACAAAATATCTAATTCCACACAAGACGGGCGCTGAATAACCAGCTTTATACATCAATGACTTAAATCTGGCGGCTATTTTAATGAGAGGCTTTCTTAATTATTAAGCAATCTCATTTGCCGAATTATAATATTTTGATAATACACTTCAATAATCGTTCCAGTCACTATGCTATGAGCTGTGACTATGCTGATTAATGCTTTTTTTATATATATATTTACATCTACAGTAATAACACAACAATAAACGGTTCTACTACTTTATTAGTTACCAATTTCTTTAATAAGTATCAGTAGAGATCTGCTCTAAACTAAGCAAAAGCATAGTAAATCCAGTGTGTGACACTCATTTCATACACAAAATATAACTAACAAACCAAAAAATGATAATCGACAGAAATCTGCATTGTAATAAGCACAAACGGATCCCAGCAGTAGAGGGGGTGCAGCCCCCCCCCCCCCTCCCCTTAAAATCATCCAAGTTTTCTTCTGTATGTCACTTTCGGAGAAAATGTAATAGTATACAGATCTATAAAATACGCGACTATAGAGTTCAGTGTTTTGAATCTAAGTTTGATGTAGTCAATCGGTTATCGTTGATTAAAAACATATACAATTAATAAATTCCACTAATATTGGTAACCATATTATTGACTAAGTTCGGTAGTAAATATAACTCTTGAACATTTTTAACGAGGGTCATTTGTTATGCAACGGTTTGGGAAGGGGTGGGGGATGGTCAGTTCTTGACGTTAAAGAATGATCGGTCATTCTTTGAACAGAAAGAAAATGACTCATGTGGTCAATATATAAAGGGGTCAATCGGCGTTAATGTAAAACACACAAAAGTGAAACTCTTATTCAAATCAATATTTCACATGTATAACAAACATTTATTTTGACTGATAAAACCTTACTTCTTACTAAATAATAAACTCATACAAAATAGTATTAACTGATTACAAGATTGTAACTGTTTATATAATAGTAAAGCGCAAAAATGATTCATTTTTTTAGGTGAATGCTAAAGGATTTACTATGGTCTCATATTTCTTTCAAATTAAACTCGGTATTCTTCATAAGAACCATTGTTTTAGATATGTATTTATTCTTAAAGGCATATTAAAACAATAGTATTAGTTGTGGTAAATCGTATTTGTGTTTAATACTTGTGTTTGCACTGATTGTCAATGTTCACATTGAATTGTTTCTATTATCTCATCTTATTAAGGGTTGTTATAGTTCACACAAATGCACTCACATGAACGCACGTATACGCCCACATACTCGTACATGCACACACGCCCATACACACGAACACGCACACACACACGCACACATACACTATGATAAAATATATGTTCCAAATGGCTCAAATGATGATCTTAAAGTTAATGTTTTTAGTGCAGTAAAATGTTCAATTTTGTAAATCAATGCCCCATATCGAGTTATTTTGTTTCCCTGACTTTACCACGCAATCAAAGCTTCTCGTGCGTACAAGCAAATTCATGAGACAACTTTCGGCGATGCATTCAATGCCCATGATACAGATGCCAACATAGCTACCTTATCCCGCACTCAATGTCCCTGTCGTGCTTATTGTACACGCGTGCGTGCGGGCGAGTGTACATACATGCCTGTGTGTGAGAGCGTACATGTGTGTGAGAGCGTGTGCGTGCGCGTGCGTGTGTGTGCGTGTGTATGGGCGTGCGTATGATCGTTTGTGTGTATGTGTGCGTGTGCGTGTGTGCGAGAGCGCGTGCGCATATATGCATGCGTGTGCACGCGTGCTTGAGTGTGGGATGGTGTGTATGGTGCGTTTTTACGACTCTATTGTATGTTTTGTGTATGTGTTTGTACGTAAGCTATAACAACCCTTAACCAAATGAGCTTATAGTAACTATTTAAAGATGCACACTTACTCAACTAAACTCAATATCTTAATTTTCCCCATGGCTGGACATATTCATAATATATTCATAATATATCCAAACATTGATAGACATAGAACATAAATAATAGTATATACAATAATAGTGCAGTTTAAAATTATAGCATATTGTTGTCAAAATATTTATATAGGTAGGATATAGCTATATATAAGTATAAATAAAAAGCTTACATTCTACATGCAAATAAAATAAGTCTATTTGACTTCCATGATAGTAAGGTCGTATGTGATCTGACGCTTGGATGCAGAAATCTTGTCGAAAACAAAGGTTCTTATGAGAAATACCGAGTTTATTTGAAAGAAATGAGCATAAAACATGGTATTTTTACATTGAGATTAGAGTAGACCACAGTAAATGTTTTAGCATTCACCAATAATTTAATTTTTGTGCATTCTGTTATTGAACACGCGGTTAAAATCTTGTAATCAGTAATAAATATTTTCCATAAATGCATAACTGAGTAAGAAGTTAAAGTTTTATTAGACAAAATTGATCTTGTTATACATGTTTAGGCATGGATTTTGGATAAGCATGTCACTTTAACCATAGTTCATTTACAATCAGTGCTTTAATTATTTAAAAATGTTAACTATTCGGAATTCAACAGAAAAAAAACAATGTTGAATTATCAGTTTAACTAAAATTAACAACTTACAACTGTTATATGTTATTGATCAGTGGTTTATTCAAAACTAAGCTCTTATTAGCGTAAATAATAGTTCGATTTACGTCATGCTAAACGTTTTTTAACAATACGTAATGAAAAAGAACAGGTATAGGGGTTAGATTATTTGATACTGCGCAAAAACGAACTCGGTGAGGTACCCTTTTTAATATCAGGCAATTTGTAATAAAACATTGAATACATGTATTTAAAAAAATAAAAAATTAAACGAGCAGTTTTTTTAAGAATTAAAAAAGGCGCACTTTTTTCAGCAAAACACGACGCCGTTTTTCCCGCGAAAAATGACGTTAAAGACGAATTTTAAATAAATAACGTAAAACAAGAGATAGAAAAATATATGAGCGTGAACGTTTTCACAAGACGCACTTGAGGTTTAATTTTCTTAGGGGTAATCGAAGAATTGGTGAAACTATCGGTTATTGTAGCTAGAACGCAAAAATATGAGAGACGTCTCAAAATTGACGTCAGTGGTATATTTTGAGGAGTCATAGTTTCAAAACTGTTCCGAATATTGAAAATGTAAAAACAGTCCCTAATTGGGCATATGCTCTTCTATTCGTATACCAATTTTCTGACAGTTACTCGAAAAAAAAATCATAGTCGCGTTCCACCTTAAAGAAGGCTTAAATTTGGCATTGAACTACTTCAATGTCAAGTCAATGTCAAGTTTATTTCAAGGTCAAATAATGAAATTTCCCTGAAAATTTGGATTTTTCTGTTATAAATATATAAAGAAAAATAGAACAGTATGTGCTGTTTGTTTTAATCAAAACGTAATGGCAAAATTGGAAATTGTATGTTCTTTCATTTTATACTATAAGGTTTTATACCATTACAGAGTACCAAAAGTGTTCTCAATGTCGATATTGCTGTTAAGAGTCTAAATAACATGGAAAATTGTGCAACTTTTTGCATCTTGGACAAAAAAATATATCTCAATACACTGCATGCATCTATTTCATAATGTGTTTCATGTTTACAGGTATGAATTATCTCTTCTGTGTCAAGGTCAAATTTGTTTCAAGGTCAAGTTTGTTTCAAGGTCAAAATACAAAAAGATATGAAAAACTGGGGAAATACTGTTTTCTCTTTAAAGTTAACTATGGCATGCTCATTTACAACATGATTACAGAACTGGTTATCATGAATATAAAAAAATAAATATTTTAGGTCAGTTTTCAGAGAAAAGTGTCAGAGTTTCTTGAAAATAGTTGGTGCCAAACCACTACACGTTGCCGAATGAACGTGTAGAAAGTGGCGCTCCCATGCAGTTTTCCTGTTAAATTGTTCACTGTATACATATGTCGAAATACAAGCAGTTTTTCTATTTTGTAATGAAATGAAATTTACAAAATAACATAGAACTGCCTATATAACAGTCATGGTCAAAGTTAAAGGTGACTTCACTTTAAATTGTAATAATGGCATTAAGGAAACAATAAAAATGGTTCAAGGAACTAGGTGTTTTTCTTGACCGAGTGGAAGAAATGCAGCATGGATACGCTTGTAAAGGATGGAAGTACCAGATGCATCCTGGACACTGGAAATGGAATATATGGCCGGCACGACAACACAATATACGGTTCATAGGAACAAGATAGGTGTAACCAAGCCGTACAAGTAATCTAAATTGAAAATCCACTCGGGGCTATAAATACATACCTGCCAACAATGTAGGAATTTGCACGCAACAGTGCGCTGATTCAATACTGGCAAGTAGGAAAAAAACAATGAGCAGCTGTACTAATGAGATCGAAAAAGGTTTATTTGACATAAATTGGACTTGAGAAGAGCCAAATATTGTCTTGAATATTTGGGTTCGAAACAGCCAAAATGCAATGAAATGAGCCCTGGCTTGGAGTCCGTCTTGGGTTTGTTTGATAATGAATGTGCTTGTCTGATACCATAATAGGGATTTTTGAGCTTTTTAGGAATCCCTCTGCATTAGGTAACAATTGGCTTTATTGCAATCATTCAGAGGGTGTTGGGGTCCTTCTGTGCCATTTGAAATTTGCTTGGTGCTTGGAAGAGCAAACAATGTGCCCTGATCAGTTTTCGACACTTGGTGAGCTTATATAGAATTACTTAATGGATTGCTAATCACGCATTACACCTAGGACGAAATATTTTTTGGGTGCTTGGTTCTAGAATATCAACACATTAGATAAATAAAACACTGGATTGACTTGAATAACAATACTTCAGGGTTGATGTGCTAACATGGGACTCACAAACATGTATGGCATGTAGCATGTTAATTTTACATTGGCTTCAGGGAGGACAATTTGTAGTTAACTTGACTTTTAATATGTAAAATATATTAACTATGCAGCATTGCTTCTGACTGATTGGTGATGTTGGTAAAATATGGACCTTTTTTCAAATAAATCCAACTTAAACATTAATAAATGGAAAAAAATAAAACTATCGATATTGATCATATATTGATTTTGACATTCAAATTAGTGAGAATTTGACTTTTAAAACCTTATTTTTGTATTTCAATATGAAATGCATTATAAAATAATTACCATCTTTTCATAATGTTCAGGTCTAAGGAAATATATTTTAAAATGAAACAGTTACAGTGTACTAATATTGAATTCCCGAGGAAACAACACTTTATGGCGATCGACTTAGTTAACATGTACTGGGACGACACCTAGTTATCTCCATAACCTCTATAAAAATCACTTAAAAGTTACTTGACAGCGATACAAAATAGAAGAAATTATCAAATACGATACTGCAAACACAATTTAATAAACAAAAACTTAAAAATATAAAGACTCTAAGAGACAACTTTCTCAACTGTTTGTGTTTTAGTGTATTTTGACCTTAAACTGACCTTCACCTTGACAAGATCAACATGAAGCCAAGTATGAAATCGATACATGCTGTGCATTAAGATATACATATTATTTGAGTGAAACACTGGCACAATTTGTCACAAGACTTGTACAGTAAAAGCAAATCTTGCAACCACCTATTGACATGCTGTAATATCATGAAACCTTTGCAATGACCGTTTAACTATAACCTTAACGAGGGCACAAATAATTTACAATTCTGTCAACGCTTTTAGACACATACTTAACGTATATTAAATTGAAATTCGAAAAAAGTTGTATACCGGTAAACATTATTTTGGTTATTTTCTTGACTTTGAAACGAACATGACCTTGAAATGAGCTTGAACTTCACATGGGAGTGGTCCGATAAGTACGGTGTCTAAACATAATGCACAGTATAAACTAGATAAATGCCATGCATTTAGATAAACTTGACAGTGTAACACGAGTACAGTTTGCCATACGTTTCTTTCATCATTAGTTATCTTGGGAGCACCTTTTGCTAGCTGTTATAGTATTGGGGTTTTCAAACAATATAAAAGCTATACCGTAAAACATTATTTTAAATGAAGGAACATACAATGTCCAATTCTGCCACCACTTATTTTAACCAAACTTAGCATAAATAACTTATAAAAGAAGATAAGTAAACAGGACAAATCATTTTTGGTGAATTTATCATACATACATACTGACCTAGAATGACCATGACCTTTAAGTTATTAGTGTTACATCTTGGGTGTCATATTTGATATTTCCTTTTCACCGCCATTATGGCCAAACACATTTTCATAATCTCCAAACTTTAACCTACAATATGATGTTTAGTTATTTCGTATAGAAGAGGGGTGAAGTAAATTTCCTTATTTTTCAGTTTTTTAGCCTTGGAACCCAGACTAAATAGTGAAGAAGAGTCAGTTGATTTAGATTAATAGCCCAAACTAGAGGGTTGTGTATATAACGTCCTAATTAATAAGCAATTACGCTCTTGAGAATGTCTTCTGACATATGAGGAACTTTCAAATACTCTAAAAATATGGAAAATATTATCCTGGATATGATGGGTTTACAGTATATTTTTACTAGACGTTTTTTAATAAAATCGATTATTTTAATTAAAGCAATACACCTGCAGGGATTGGGACAACGGCGATATTGTAGAGGAAACTAATACTCTGATTGTTCGTAATTGATAGGGACTAGACAGAGTAGGCAAAACAGTAATCGTTAATACTAGACTTAAAACACGAAACAACATAACGATTGTATTTACTGCACAGCTGTTGAACCGGTGAAGTATACATGTATGTATTACAGATCGGACTCATGGAACGATTATAATCCAAAGTCATGGATATTATTAAAATCTACACTTGGTTATTCTATACGGATTTAAAAGTCAAATTACCCCGCCTTACAAAAACAGTGTACACCAGTGACTTGGTGAACCCCGAGGAAAGTGTGAATAATACGTGGCTACTCATTCTTTCTAAAGTATGTGACCTTTATGCTATTGTACAGTCTGCATCATTTTTCTACAATTACATCCACTGATGCAAAGTGACTCTCATTTGCATACTTTCTGCCCTGAATTTATTGCCTAAGAGTTGGAAATTACGGTATAAAACTCAACAAAATCAATTGGTAAAATTTTGCAAAGCCGCCATTTTACTTTTAGCGTGTCGGAGCTCGTCCGGTTGCGTGGTCACATGACAAGTGGGTGGAGCTAATCTGGAAACTGCGTGTGTCAATTATCATGCAACGACCCTATTCCGCCGTGCATTAATTTCAACATATTTGCATTAGACCACATGCGCTAGCACCGATTGCGTCGACGAAATGTCCGAAACATTTACAGCAAGACCCAAAACCGATAATTGATCATGTATCTTTGAAAGTCATTTAGTTGGTATGTATAATGTTTGGTACCAGAGATTATATTCGGTCTTCCCTTTAGATCTAATAAAATATATTTCGTTACGGACTGACATAAAAACGGGTCGATACATAGGGATTTGTTTTCGGTCGGCGGAAAAACACTGGCAATCGGGGAAAGCGAAACTAATCTTTTTTTATTGGGCCTTATTTCAAATTTAGTAGTTTACTCAACAAACCACTTAATTCATATAAATGCGTTGCTATATGACATCAAATGGTCTCTTTACAAATATTTGAACTGGTGTTTACACTACTGACCAGTTATGATAGCAATTAGTATTTTGTCAATGATTAATGATCGGTTAAACGGATGGACAAAAGATATTATTTTAAGTTTTAATAACTTGACTGTTCTTTTTATCTACGAAAAAAACCCACACCATTTCCAATTACAAGCACCCGGAATCAATGGGGCCACAATATCTGTAACGCGTTGAAATGTTTCAACTTTTGTCGTTCAAACAATATACTGTGTCGTTTTTGCTCGATACGTAAGTTACTAAATCGTGTTAACGATACCATCTGTCATCAACTTGTTCCTTTACATTTTTGAGAAACTGCGTAGTATTATTATTGAATATATACTTCTTCAAATTCTGGAGGACGCTTTGCAAAACACGCTTTGTTAATGTAGGTTTTCGCTTTTGAGCTGTGTTTTTAATATTTATCAGTTTAACGTTTGAAAGTATAACTCTATTTAATCTATATGCATTGGAGAAAATCAATATTGATTTATTGGTGCATGAGAAGAGGAGTGTGAAGTTGGCGCGTAGCTCGTATATCGTACATCAACATAAAAATAAATAAATTGGTAGACCATGATCGTAGATCGTAGATCGACAATGCATGATTTTTTTTATTCTTATAAATGTCAGAATGATCATATCTCGAATTCCAAACGAACGAAGCAAAAAAGCAACAATTTCATGACAGCAGACATGGTTAACTCCTACACGATGACGATGTCGGTCAATACATGTTCGGATGGTATCGGAAGGGTTTGAAACCTTTGCCTTTTTTTGCCCGATCGGGAAACAAAACGACCATTTTTCATATTCCTAAGTAAAATTGTCCTGATATTTAGGAAATATAGGATATTTAGTCAACGGAAAATCTACAACTATCAGTGTACTAAACTAAAAGATGTTAAATCCTACCAATCAGCTTATTTTGCTATCCATAACTCAATTAGCGTTCATGATATATAGATGAAATGTTTCACACTTAGTTTCAGTTTCATTTAATTGGCAATCTCAGCAAATACATGCTTAGGCAAAAATTAAAATAAAAATGCCACAAAAAAAGAAAAGAGAAAATTATCAACATACAAACATATAAGTATTTGATAACTAGAATTTTAAGCTACACATGATTACACACACATGCTCACGTTCACACATATTAAATACACACATATATTTATACAATCAAAATGCTACTGTATGTAACTTTTTAAGAAATCAAGAGACAACGGCAGCAAGTACATCGTTTTGTTTGGACATGGCAAAAAATACAAATACCGCTGGGTTCCTGATAGTCCTAAAATTATAGCTAAATGAGGTCGATACAAATTTTTCAATAGTGTTTAACGATCTGTTTATGTTATATAACTTTCTAAGGTCCACATATAAGGGGCAAATACATAAAAAGTGATATTCTGATCCAACCATATTGATATTACATAGTTTACATTTTCTATCTTCTCTAATAATGTCATTGCGTCTTCAAGTTTCAATCTCTAAGGAATTGGCACTCAGTCAAAATCTTGGTACAGCAATTCGATGAATTTTTTTTGTCGATGGTATCGATATATTTTACAAATGTAAATTCTTTTTTAAACTTAACATAATATTCTAATTTGCTCGGTGGATTCACAATATCGAACCATGTTTTAACATATCGATCACGTAGCCTTTGTTTTAGCAATGGAAAAAAAATCGTAGTTAAGATTAAGAAAATATAATTAAACCCAAGTTCATTAAGTAGATGTTCAACCGCTTTAAAGCTGCACTCTCACAGATATACCGTTTTATAAACTTTTTTTTATTTTTTGTCTTGAAAAGAGCAAATTTTGCGTAAATATCCGCAAACCAATGATATAAGATTGCTGACAAAAAATCAGATAGTTGATTTTAATATTTCCTTTCGAAAATTAATGATTTATGGCTTAAACCGTTATTAACGGTTAAAGTAAAATGCATAAATCCTCAATTTTTGAATTAAAATATAAAAATCAGCAAACTGTCAGCAGTCTTATATAACTGGCGTCCATGGATTTTCGCAAAAAATGGCTCGTTCCAAGACATAAAAAAGTTATAAAAACGTTCAATCTGTGAGAGTGCAGCTTTAATCCAACTGAGTTTAATATTCATATTTAAGTATACAATGTCTCGGACATTCGTATAATAAACAGGTCTTATAATAGAGTTTGGGGAAATTATAACCTTACACCAAAGTTTAAACGCTCTCTCTTTGCATAAAACAGATTGTGTAGAACAACCAAGCTCATCAAGAACAGCCGCGTTAGAGGTCTGTTGTCGGACACCCTTAGTGTAGTAATTTAAAGAACGCTTTATAATCAGATTATAATCATATTCTGCGGTGTAATCTGTTATTTTGAAAGAATCCTTACAGTTGAAAAATGACTTGAATAGTACGCCAATAGTGTTCATAATACCTGTATTGTGTTTGCTATTAGCGTTTGATCATGTCAGTCGTGACCCGTCGCAGCCAGTTCATCCTATTATGCAATTGCTATTTAAGGGCTTGAATTGATTGCGTTCTTGCAAATGATAGCCACTCATAGAAAATCATTTAGCCAATAATCAGTAGTTTATGTTTGCACTCCCAATTATTATCCGTTTAGTTTTGGACAAATATTAAGTTCAACATATGACCTTTAATGCATAAGCCTAACGCGCTTGCGAAATACGTTAGATATTGTTAACGTTTTTAAGGGAAAGAACGTTGACTAATTTGAATTGAATCTTTAATAGTTTATACCCTGAACCGAAAAACACGCATAAATAAATGTGTTGGATCTTTACAAAATAAATAAAAACAATGATTTTTAAATTTTGCTGCATTTGGTTCGTTTTTACGCTGTGTTCCCGAGAGGGTAGCGATGCGTACACACTGACGGACGTTGATAATTTGTGGACCAATATAACTAATGGCTACAACAAGAACCACCGGCCGATTCAAGACCAATCTCAGTCCATTGATGTGAGCATCAACTTCGCGCTTTACAGCATTCAGGTAAGACAAGTATATAATATATATAATTATATGATTATAAATCAGAACATCCGAAATAGGCAATATAACTTAACCTTAATAAAGACAAAAAGTATCACGAATATTGCAATACTTGCTAATTAAGTTCACACTTTTTTTCGGATTTTCGATTAAAATAAAATTGTATTCAGTATTTGCGATATTGTACAATTTACTACTATAAAGTAATATTGTTTCCTTCAGAGAATTGTTTAAACTATTACTGTGTGCCTTCATGTATTCCATTGTAAATATTTGTAAATAATGTGTTTGTCCTCATGGGCCGTATGGCCTATTGGATATGAAATAAACAATCTTCTTTTAACGTAAAAGAATATCTTTTGTAAATCAACAATTGAAATCGCATCGTTATCGAACCCTTACTTTGCACGCATTCATTTTAAGTATATTTTCTCTTGTATATTTAACGCAATATTATGTATGTTTAGTTTTAATTTACCATGATGACATTTAACAATATATATTTTGTGTAACGATGCTTAAATTTATGGATGTAATTAATATAATGAACAAGAGTTTGATATTCCTGATCCATATTCGATTTGTAAAACGCAGAGCGAATTTAAATTTGGCCGTTCATCATTTTCATTCATATGCTTATAATAGGTTTAATAGAAAGGTTTCTAAAGTAACGCTTGGTGTTTGAAATGTGATTTCTTGCATACCGGACCTGTGTTTCCGGTCATGTGACCAGTGCTGGAAAAAACCCATCTTACATAACCCATGTAAGATGAGTCACGTGCAACAACGTGCCAATTCTTAAATCATTTATTGTATGGTTTATGGAAAATATATTATGCCATTTCAATAAAGCGCAATCAAAAATATATGTTTGCAAGACTTATAATTAAAATTGAAAATAAATAATCGTAAAAAACGCTATTTTTAGTTATTAAAAATTACTGCGCTCTATGACTTCAGTAGACAAGGTCGCACGCGCTATTTGGTGTAATCGTACAAAAGTTCGTTTTCATCGTCGTTTTTTCCACAAATTGCAAGAAAAAATATCAATCATGTTTTTCCGGTCCGGTCCGAAAAATCCGACCCTTGGGCACGCTGCGTGGCCGGTAACTCGGCAAGCCTCGTTACCGGCTTCCGCGCGTGCTCTCAGGTCGGATTTTTTCTATCCGTACCGGAAACACATGATAGATACTTATAATCTATATTTTGATCTCGATATATGAAAATATTTCAAAATAGACATACAACACCTAACCCACTTTTACTAATGTCACACGACACGAGTGTAAGTTCTATAAGAACTTATATTACCCGTCATAATCAAATGAATACATGTGCATTTTTACTAAACACTAAATAGTACCATAGTTTCAATTTTAGAAAGTTTTACATTAATTGATTATGTTCGCATTTTCAACACGTGACTATATCCATTCTGGACCAGAACATAAATGTTTAAACATATACGTTATCAAAATATCGCCGTGGACCATCTCAACGTCATCTCCGCGGGTCGCTGCCAACGGACGTCGCCGGGAAATAAGTACTCTTGTATGTTACGACTATTTAACACTATGGAATCGCACAACCGAAACATTTACTGAGCAACCGACTTTTCATTTTCAAACACAAGGGCATTATGTGTCTCTAGGGTAACCGACTCATCCTTCTTCTACGATGTATATTGTGTGTCTCTTCCACCGTCGAAACATTTACTTTGCAAGCCATTGATTTTTCCACCTTTCTTTGAATGTTAAAGAATTGTGAAAATGGCGACAAAATTCCTATACTATGAATTTGCGATAGTATATTTCAAGGGAACAAAGCAAATGCAATTTAAGCTACATAACTTGAAGAATATGAAGTTTGAATTGAATTGAATCTTTATTTCCTCCAATATATGAAAACTTAGTAAAAAAAGAAAACACTGGCAACCGACCTTACATTTTGGAGACACATGGACATTATGTGTATTTTGGGCTGGGTCATATGGTTGAATCGTGTTTGAATCGAAAAATGTTTCAATTTAATTTTCTAGTTAAGTGTTTATCTCAATATTTCTTTCCATGTTAATCGCAGTGACACACGAACTTAGATACCCCTTATTGACAGGCAAATCTGTCTAAATCTCACCACTATGTTTAAAACTTCAATTAAGCACCATTCACAATCTATTGTTTTTTAAGGAAATCAACGAACTTTCTGGGAAACCGGTTGTTACAACTACATTTATTCAATAATGGTTCCCGTCTCCGAGGTTTGGTACCCGCCCCTGATCATTGGCAACCCAGATACCACATCAACAGCTACTAAAGTTGAGGACAGGAGCTATGTTTGGCTTGGGGCAGACGGCACAATCATGTTTTACCCTTCCGGTGTATATTCAGTCAATAGCCCATTGGATTCGAAATATTACCCCTTTGATAAACAGGTTGGTATAGTGTGTAAATTCATTTAAGTTTTCAAAGCGTGTGTATGTAAGTTTTTTTGTTTTTCAAATGTTTTACCAATTTTATTTACATTCGTCGTCAAGCTTAATATTATTACATTAATTATTTACAATAATTTGAAGGAAACGAATAATAATCATTTGTATTACATGCTCTATAAACACACTTTTCGTGATTAGACGAAGAGCAGTTTACGAAAGATAGATTAAAAGCCATTTTGACTTGTGTATATAAAGACCGAAAATATTTTACCATATGGTGTCATAATATATTATGCGGTATAATGAAATAAAACAGTTACTTAATTATAAGCTGTAAAATATGCAATGCATATTGACCGCAAAATGATTTTTGGTCGATTTGAAAGCATGCTGCCCAGCCAATAAGTAAATAATTGTAATATATTTATTGCACTCGTTTCAGACCTTCAACATTCAATTTGTTCTCAATGGCTTCACGACACACAAGTGAACCTAATAGAAGGAAAAACGAATATTGTATCGTCATTCGAAGGAAATGGCGAATGGTCCCTGTTAAATTCGACCAGGAATGTAACAGTATTGAACCAATATACACCAGTTGCTCAGTTCACTGTCATCTTAGAGAGAAAGTCGACGTTTATGGTTGTTAATATCATTCTACCAATAGTGTTTCTGGCTGTAATAAACCTGCTAGTATTTGTACTGCCGCCCGATGCCGGGGAACGGGTGTCATTCTCCGTGACTCTACTCCTGTCGTTGGCTGTTTTTATGACATTGGTTGGAGATAACCTACCGAAAACGTCAGACCCACTCCCCGTGCTTAGCTATTACCTGCTCGCAACCCTGACCCTCAGCACGCTTATGTGTGTTATGGCCATGCTGAATCTTTCAATCTACCATAAAAATGAGCAGTCTCGACCACCAAAGTGCATTGCTGTTGTAGCTGCTGCCGTCCTTTGCCGAAATACATTTCACAAGTCTCAGAAAGTTAAAGACATTGCCGAAACCGACACCAACCCGACGATGGAGAAACAAGGTGAAACAATGAAGGTGGCATTCGAAGACAAGGAAGTAACGCTCAGCTGGAAGGATGTTAGTTACGCTGTTGATATTATGTGCTTAGTGGCATTTATTTTTGGTTATGTTTGTTATTAATATCAACTACATTGTACAGTTATCATCACAATAGGCACCGAAGTATTGTTGCTTATGCACACCTTGAAAGCAGCAGATACAATTTTTTTTATTAAGAATAACACTCCCTTGTGGTTTACAACTTTTTAATTGCAATTTATTAAACAGCATGTTTTAATAGTCAACCACATCACGATCTCAAGTCATTGTTAATTATCTCAGTTCTATAAATCTTCATTATAAGGTCATGGACGTCAATGTCAAACTGTCATTGGTCAAAACTGATTGTTTCATAATTTACAATGGAGGGGAAAGATAAAATGCAAAAAGTTAAAAAGCATAAATATAGTGGCCAATAAACACTTTTTTATGACAGAAGTGGGGGAAGAAAATGACTAAAACTAGTTTGTCCAATAATAATATTTTTGCTGTGTTTTCCATTTATAAGTTCTGCATAAAAGTGCTCCAAAATCGTAAAAAAGTTTTCCAAATGGTATGCACTAACAAAGTTGAAAAACATTAAAGTGTCGTCGTATTTCGGCTCTGAAATAAGACGGTCGCTAGAAATCTATTTTACCTCACACTACCTGAGCGCAGAGTTGCATCTCCTCTATGCATATAAATTCTAGTTATTACCTACATCGCCAGTTAGGCCGCCCGGTTAGCTCAATCGGTAGAGCGTTGGACTGTGAATCGAACAACCCGGGTAGATTCCCGAGCAGACCAGGTCACTTCTGTTGTGATTGGTTATTAAATCATTTCTACGACCATTCGCACTGTACCACTGACCCTAGCATATACAAAAGTAATCAGTTCCTTGCAGAGGAGAAGGCACCTAGTACTGGTTAACTGACAGATAGTCTGCCCAGGATAGGTTTGCGGTGGTCCCTTTAATGTGCTCACGCCGGGACCCGAAGTATAAAATACTAACACCACCACCTACATCGCCAGTTATTGAAATTATACACGAAAGCTTCGCCACATTAGTTTTTTAGGATATTATCTTGCAAAAAATCGCTGAAACGGTCATTAATATTTGACACTCTAGGTTGACATTTTAATAGTTCACCACTATCTTCACCACCCTCTTCTTATTCATACCTCGCCTTCTCTTTCCCATTCTTCTGCGCTCAACCCCTCCCTACCTCCCTTTACCTCACCACAATCTCTCTAGTCCCTCACCCAGCTTTATAATCTCCCCTCTCTTTACCCACATTTTCTCTTTATTTTTCCTTTCTCTCGTCATCAAATGTAAGAAAAATATATCATTGTTTCTTTTGTGTGTTTTTTTGTTGTTGTTGTTTGTTGTGTAAAATAAATATCCTTACACAGTTAGCCACAAAGTTGTATGTACCACGCAGCATGAACCTTGTGGCTGTATTAATCAACGTGAAGCACATATATATATATATATCAATTAATTAATCGCTTAAACGGTATATATACCGAAATTATTCCCATTTCATATTATACCTTTATATCGATAACAGTCTTGTTATTGTTATACACACTCTAATATTTATATCAAACTAATGATTACTTTATTAATAGAACTTATGTTATAATTGTCACACGCCATGTTTTTTGTTTATATTCATAGTATTGGTGTGACGATGAGGTGTTTATGCTTAAGTCGAATAACATTTCTGTTCTGTTTTGTTCTTTTCAACCATCTGAACCAGTTATACCAATTACCTTTGCCGTAATGTAACATAGCTTATTGTGTTAACACGTACCGAATTTGATATTCTGTATGACTGGCCACTTATCTTTATATTTAGTCGAAACTCGTTATGTCGACTTTGTCGGGGCCTAGGAAAAAAAAATGGACATTCGACACAACCAAATTACAAAAACATATCATCAATCCCAACATATTTGAGTTCGACTTATATGCGATGTTCACACCCGCATTTGAACGGTCTTGTTACATATTACCGTCGTGAAAACAGCAAACGTATTTTTGAAAAATCAAATTAATTATTTGTGTCAAATTGATTAATTCACGTTTATGAACTACACAAAACAGATAATAAACCACAATCACATACACCTGTACATTGTAAGAAAACGATATAACACAGTATTACAAAGCCAGGTATTTCAACTTGATCTGCTCTTTAGTTTTGAGCCAGGTTGATAGTGTGTTTGAGGGGACGCCGTATTCTGAGGGTATATCCGTATTCTGTTGCTATCTGCTTCGTTGTCTTGCTACCCTTCTCGACTTCAATGATGTCTTAGTACTTCTCGTTGTAGGATTTTGACGACAATTTTCGTTTAGAACCCTTACTCCATATGGCCGATCCAGATATCCGCCAGGATTTTATACCGGGTCCTTCTCTGAATTGGTCGACCAGAGCAGTGGAACTAACATTTGACATATTGATTATTTTTTAATTATTCACACTTACCAATTATCTTCCAATTATGATAGTTTGTTATTTTGACATGCATGATAATTTAGCGACATGCCCCAAACCGTTATGATTATTTTTTCACATACAACTCGATCTACAGTTCGACATAAAGAAAATGTGTGAAATTCGACCACAGGGACTGAAATAGGAGGTCGACATAGCTAAAAAATCGAGATAGATATATCGACACAAACAGATTGATTTAACCGGAAAGTCGAAATATCGTGGTCGACATAGCGAGCTTCGACTGTATTCAGATATACCTACAAGCGAACAATCTGGAAAAAATGACATATCCCCGAGTTCGTTATTTGCTGTCATTATCAAATAATTTCTCTACAAATATTAGAGCAATGCTTTTTTCCATTGATCAGTAACTTGGCATCAGCTAATGAGATTTTATAGGAGTGGACAGACAAATGATTGATGAAAGATTTGTTGTAAAATATTGATTGGCTTTTAAATAAATGAGTGGTTCTTTGTCGTTATCTACGTAAACAGTTTGTCATAGAAAGTGACCCACACATTGAATCAATATAACATGACGCAGATATCAAACTGTGTGTGTGTGTTTTGTTTTCTTTTAATAAACAATGTTTGTTATGTACTTAACATATCACCTAAATCGTGCTACCCCCTGTACGCAATACTTTCTATGTGCCATGGATGGGTCGAGTACTTACCATCCATTAACAACAGTTCATTTGCGAGGTAAATGTGTGTGTCTGCGTGGCGTCAGCGACAATTCCATGTTATACGTTCGTGTCTGCAGCATCATTTACAATGTTGATCTCCACATTGTCAGTAACAGTATTAATTCGTGACTTTTTTGTGGACAAGTTGTTGGTATTTTGTACAACAGTTAAACAATTAAGCTTTCGCATGTGTTGATTATCATTCGTATCAAAGGTAGATAGTATGTATAATTATGAAAAGTCTAGAGTAAAATACAATACAAACTATACGTAAGATTAAAAGGACAAATTGTTGGAAGCTGGTGATCACTATCAAAACAATATTCAGCGCAAAAGCTTACAAATATAGTTCTTTGCACAATAGTAAAAGCTTTATTGAAAAGAATAGTAGAGCATGCAATACTCATTTTAGCGAACCAAACGATGTCATCACGGTGAAACAAGATATGAAAAAACACCTAAATTTTAATTATATTAATGTCAACAACTTGTTGCTTTTGACATATAAGAGGAATCCTGTAACATTTAGGTACTTTCTCCTCTTTTTCTAAACAAGTAAATTCATCCAAATGAATCAATAACAAATCTCAGTTTTAAAACAACTGAACGACTATCAGCGAGCGACACTAATTTTGCACCAAAATAACACGTGACTACACGGCGACTTAAACGTAGGGTTTTAGTCAGTGGAATCAGTGCCTTTTTCAATTGAGGGGAAAGATACTCTAGCCTTTTTTTCTGTTTTCTGGGAAATTCGTCGAGTACTTTTATTTAACATTAACAACGGTAGTGAAATATTTCTCAGTTCATGGTCATCTTAACGTCCTGATTGCTTGTCTTCGTCCAGGAAAACATGATATATCATCTTTATCGATGCGTTCATCGATGACAGTCAAAGCACTGGCACCGGATTTTCAAACTTAATCATTTTTTTTAAAAAATCAAAAAAATCTTATAATTCCTTACTAAAATTATAATACCGAATTTGTGAAAAAATATTGAAAAATATTTTTTTTTTAAATATGCACTTTGTAGTGTATAATATACTAACATGCATATTTAAAAAAAATATTGTTCAATATTTTTTCACATATTCGGTATTATAATTTTTAGAAAGGAATTATAATACTTTTTTTGATTTTTTAAAAAAATGATTAAGTTTGAAAATCCGGTGCCAGTGAGTCAAAGGTACCACCGCTTGGTAATCTGCGATATGGGAACATCGAAAATAGCCATTGCATATGCCATGAAAATCTAATTAAATATAATATTTCAATCATATTTGACAGAACCAGTATTACTTTTGTTCAAAACAGTCTTTGATAAATTTGATCTAAATTCCTTTAAACAATCATATCAATATAGCCAAACTTCCTATTGCCTTTACATTTCTTCGTTTTCACTTTAAATATGCAAGGGTTTACAATGATGCGTAGCGGCTGCGAGCATATAAGTCCGCACACATACCGAACACCAACTTAGATCTTAGGTTGAGGTATAAAATGCAATATTTATAACTTGACAATATGCACATAAACGTTTGGGTCCAGGCGTTCATCCTATACCTAAAAATAATATATTGTGGAACTGGATCAAGTATAAGCAAACGACATACATTTTGAACCGAAATATCACGTGATACTCGGCGACTTAATAGAAAGGGGTTGAGTCAGTGGAAATATGGCTTTTTCTCCATTCTTTCGGAAGACACCCTAGCCTTTTTTTGTGAAAAAGGCGTTTTTTTTCTGTTTTGAGAAAAAAATATCCTATTGTTTTGTTCCCATTCGGTAAACTGTATAACGATCTAACACTTGAACAAACAAAATTCTCTAAGTCATTAACGTTTCCTTTGTTACTTAAAAAACGATTTACCGTATCAGTTATGAAGTGGTTATTTTTTCACGTTATTATGACGTTTTAAAATATTGTGATTTCTTTCATGCTTTTCGATGAAATATGGGGTTTAACCAGTGAAATATGTTTGATATTTTCACTGCAAAATAAGGAGTGAAAATATCAACTTTCAGAACTACTTTAAATTCCTTTGTTGTTACATGTACTTGCCTACTGGACTTCAATAAATTATGTCAAAAAATGTTAAAAAAAATATAAAAGAAATGTTTTATAAATTTAGATAAATATATAATTGGAAATTAACAACTTACCGTTTATAACCGGTTATCCCGTTTATCAAACATTTTACTGATCTTTGAAGCTGAATGTTCGAACATTTGCTTTCATACCAAACAAATTACAGTCAGAAACAACTGTTCGAACATAAATAAAATTTTATATCATCGTTCAAATGTATTTTGAACTGTTTACCATTGGAGTACGTAAATTGAGCTTCCTGGAGAATTCACACAACAATTTACAGATAGATCCGATATTTTTTACCCCACCCACACCTCAAAATGTGTCAACAAACTAGCGTGGTATTTACTCTTTATCTGCAAAACAAACATTTTAAAGCGAAACAGACTGGTCTCTGACAGTAAGATGATTGAATATTAACTTAATATAAAAACACGCGTACATGCAGTCTTAAACTAAGAAAAATGGTTAAAATCCAATGAGTATCCACATTTGTTTTGCTAACACATTTGACCTTCCAAATTTTCATTCTTTAAATAGCGGCGTAGTAATTTGGTTATGTTTTCATGTCCATCTTAAAATAAAAAGTGTTTTCATTATTTTTGGAACATATGTGCACTAATAATACTTCATTGTTTACTGTTCATAAAGCTTTGCAATAAAAACGAGCGAATATTAAGCTATAAGAATGAATAGCAGATAACTATTTCGCAGCAAACCGAAAGAAGAAAAGTTGACAGCTATAATTACGCATGAGGGGCGCCCCACGGGTAGCGGCGTAAAGCCCACCCGTTTCAAAAAAGGGGGTAATTCAGAAATAAATAAAAAAAAAACAAATAAAACGCCGAAAATAAGCATAAAGGAAACAGATAATTAGTTTATTTCAGTGTAAGATCGCATTTAATTTCACTCGTGATCATAAAAAAACTACAATTTCACTCGTGGCTTCGCCACTCGTGAAAATATGTTTTTTATGACACTCGTGAAATAAAATACGATCTTACACTGAAATAAACAAATATCCTCTATATATGTCTTTGCTTATAGTTGGGTCGTTATTTGACAGAATGGGTGAGAAAGAATTACAGTAAGATTTTCTTATATGGAACTGTGTTTCTTTAACCATTTTTTGAAAGTTATAATCTAGTCTTGGTGTAAAGATCACGAACGAATTGCGTGATTTGTGTGTTTATCGGTGATATAAACGCAGCTTGGCTGGACTAAGTACACCTGGAGATTTAGGTTTTTTAACTGCGTCCATGTACCAACAATGATATAAATACATTATTGACCATGTCCACTTTTTATCAATACAAAGTAAATCCTTTGTTAAGATCGCGAATTAATTAGTGTATTATAGGTCTATTTCGAATATGATCCTCTTATGAAATTCAATTGGACTCACCGCCATAAGTTCATTTCAATTGTGATCGGCTTATTTTATTACAAATATTTATTGAGTTAATATATGACCTCTCAAATTAATACCAAAGCCCCACGCGCTTGAGAAATTAAGTCAGACTTGTAAACGTTTATAAGGGAAGGAAAGGAGCGTTGCTTAATTCGATTGCAATCTATTATGATTAATATCATGTGATGGTAATCACTCAAGTTACAAAATATATGAGTTGATTTTTAAAAATAATAAATTCTTAAAATAATAATAAGAAGAAAAAGAAAATGATCTTTAATTTTTCCTGCGTTTGGTTTGTTTTCACGCTGTTTCTCCAAGAGGGGTGTGAAGCATATACACTAACGGACGTTGATACTCTGTGGACCAATATAACAAATGGCTACAACAAGAACCACCGGCCAATCCAAGACCAATCTCAGCGCATTGATGTGAGCATCAACTTCGCACTTTACAACATTCAGGTAAAAATGAATAAGTTTATAAGTTTACAATTTATGTCATCTGATATACATACATGTAACTGTCTGATTATAGAACAAAATGCACGGAATATGCAAAATGACATAACTTATATATATATATATATACACACAAGGACACCACAAACCTTTAAATTCTTGATAATTAAGTCATCAATTTCGTTCGATCTTATTTTCCTACGCAAATGCAGCTATTCAAGTCGTATCATTATTGAATACCTAACTTTTCACGCATTCATCTATTTAACATGATAATCTCTATATTTAACTTTCAATTAAGATGAAAACTTAAAGCAAAGTATATGTTTTGTTAATTTGTAATGCTTAACGTACGTTATCCATATGGTTACGCATTTTAACTAATGACTATACCCGTTCAGGACAACAGCATACATATTTTAAAAGCGTATACGTTAGCAATATATTTACGCATTTTTAACTAATGACTATACCCGTTCAGGACAACAGCATACATATTTCTAAAACGTATACGTTATCTAAATAGTTACGCATTTTAACTAATGACTTTTTTTACCGTCTCCGTGGCCTTGTGGTTAAGGCGTCCGCCTACGGAGCGGGAGGTCGTGGGTACGATCCCGGACCGCGTCATACCGAAAGACGTTAAAAGCTGGTACAAGTAGCTCTCTTACCTGGCGCTTGGCATTTAACGGGTAGTACTTGGAAAAGTGGTGTACTCAGTACTGGTTCAACCCAGGAAAGCTGTATCCCGTGTATCGGTGCTCTACACCGAGCACGTTAAAGAACCAAAAGGTCTCTTCGCAAAGAGCTAGGGTATCGCACCCGGATCTCTTGTATCTCACTCTGTTTCTTCAAGTCTTCCAATGTTTGTATTTGACTTCGAATTGCTGTCACTTCTATCTCATGTCACGTATGGCATTTACACACAATTTAAGTCGTGATGGCGTCACGGCGGGGTCAAGCCATAAATGCAGCCAATGGGCGCGGGCAGACCTTGATCAACTCAAATAAACAAACAAATTAATGACTTTAGCCGTTCAGGATAACAGCATACATAAACGTTAACGTTATCATGTGTCGATGCCCACCATCTCAAAGTAATCTCCGCGGGCCGGTACCAATGTACCTCGGTAGGAAATATATTACCTTTGAAGAGATTTAACAAAAGGCCCAAGTTTCTCGAAACTTCTTAAGCCCCTTGTTACAGGATAAAGCTAATCTCACTTTTTCCTTGTCTGTAATTCGCATACTAATACTGATATCAACTTCAATAAGAGTTATTAGACTTTAAATAGGAATTACTGTTATGGTTATCACAATAATCCATATTTTATTTACCAAAATCACATTTTAGTATGTGTTTTGTGACATTGAAATAAGCTATTTAAGCCTATTAAGCTTAAGAAGTTTCGAGAAATTGGGGCCAGATGGCCTCAGAATCGGCAAACATTTTATATCCTTAAACAGGCCTTGAATTGTCAATAAGATCATTTTACACAACTATCTGTCGGTCTGCACACAGTCTTAGCTGTGAATTCCCCTTTATAAATAGCGCGAAATTGGTACCCGTTTAGATAAGTGCGGAATGATTTTTGCGAACATATAGCAAGTAACGTGATGGTTTCACACACTAACCTGTCAATAAGCGGTCAAGCCAACTCGCTGTAATTGCAAGCAGTGTAACTCTTTTCCAAAAGTCTACATCGATCACGTTCATCACTGATGTCACAGGGTCATACGGTTAAAGCAAACGGCTCTCGAATCTTGTAGGAACAGTGAATTATTTGAATCTAGAAAAAAATATTAAATCTAGAATGCTTAGACCAAGTTGAGATTGATATCTTATATCAACACAGTGCATAGACTCTATACACTATATGGATATGCACGATACACCGTGACAGTACATACACTGGTGTTATATTCTATACCAGTATATACTGTGCACGGTATATATTCTATTCATTCTCAGAGGTGTTGAAGCAGTGCTTCAACACCCATGTTCTCTATACAATGTATACAGCCAGAGATTTTGAAGATTTACTTCAACTCCTCTGTTATAGTCTATATACATTGTGGAAGCGTGCACTATACTCTATTCATTGTCAAGAGGTGTTGAAGCAGTGCTTCAACACCCCTGTTCTCTATACAATGTATACAGCCAGAGATTTTGAAGATTTACTTCAACTCCTCTGTTATAGTCTATATACATTGTGGAAGCGTGCGCTATACTCTATTCATTGTCAAGAGGTGTTGAAGCAGTGCTTCAACACCCCTGTTCTCTATGCAATGTATACAGCCAGAGATTATGAAGATTTACTTCAACTTCTCTGTTATAGTCTCTATACATTGTGGTAGCGTGCGCTATACTCTATTCATTCTCAGAGGTGTTGAAGCAGTGCTTCAACACCTCTGTTCTCTATGCAATGTAGATATTGAAACTTTACTTCAACTCCTCTGTTATAGTCTATATACATTGTGGCAGCGGGGACTATTCTCTATCTGTAGATTTGAACCCCTGTTATAGTCTATATACATGGTGGTGACGTGCACTATTCTCTATTTGAATAGAGAGGTGTTGAAGCAGAGTTTCAACACCTCATCACCTTTATTTATTCTTTGTCCAGTGAAAATTCTTTGTCCAGTGAAAATGAAAAATGGGAGAAAAATGCTTAGATTTTTTTTGTTGGTTTTGTGTTATATCAGACACCACATTTAATATACTATAAGTATAATACAATCACATTGTACAAAATATAATTTTTGGGCAAAATGTTTTAAAAGTTAAATGAAAATGAGAATTTCTGGACTTAGCATCAACTCTGCCAAATTTTGCAATAAAATTACCAAAATAACTTTTTAAAACAGATATTAAATAACATTATAAGATACTTGAAATATACAAACTATGTATTTTGTAAATTATGATTTTTAGGTAAATTTGTTAGAAAAAAAAATGAAAATTTCTGCATTTTGCCAATTACTTTGTCAAATTTTGCAATAAAATTACCAGAATTACTGTTTTTAAATATATTTTATATTACAGTATAATAGACATTAAGTAAAGAAACTACATACTTATGTGAAATGTGCTTTTGGGGCACAATGTTTGACAAATGAAATGAAATTTTTTGAAATTTGGTCACCTAGGCATCAATGAATTTTAAGTTTTTATATTGCAGATATTTACCAGTCGCGCAAAATGCACAATTGCAAACAACATGCAAAAGCACTTTGTAACCAATATAATGAAACAGGCGCTTTGGTTTGCCAAGCCTTGCCTTGCAAACATCTACATAAGCCTAAAAATGTCTGTCTGAGATACCAGGCGTGAAGCTGCATATAACACTAGTATGCGGATGAATCCACATGATCCTGATAAAAACATAAAAAAATCAGCCAAAGTTGCAGTATGCGTACTTGACTACATGATCCTTTAAATGTCATTTTTATTTTCCAGTACAAAATAAAGCACCTCAAAACGCCCAGAATGCACCATGTTTTTCAAAATATTCTGAGGGGGCATGCCCCGAGACCCACCTAGCAATTATGAATCCACATATAAAGGGCTAGCTAAGCCCCTTACTTCTGTATGCAAAACAAGACTACATGCTCATCTTTTCTTTATCTATTCTGCCTGTTAATTTGCTTGTAAGCTTATGTTAGTCAACAATATAATAACATTAGCTGGGCCAAAATACAAAAGTCTCTTCTTATGTTGAGAAAAATTCGAAAAATTCCGTTACTGTTTAATTTCTGTGAATGTTTATTATTCTTTTGCAAAGAGGTATGCAATTATGATTGCCGGGTTTATATGAAAATACGATATCAGTAATGGTCTGAAACAGCCCTAAAACACACAAAAGCCTTAAATGAAACAAACATATATTACATATTAAAGAGAATTGGAGTACTGTCTATAAAACATACACCTTAAAACACAATCTATGAACAGTTTTTGCCAATGTCTCTTATAAAAAAAGCTACAACAAAAATATCGCTGCAAGTGATGGTACTTCCCATATGCCCGTTTTCTTTGAAAAAGCAGAACTTGTAATTCAATGTGCTAGTAGAAGGTAAATTGTTGTTGCATTATTATACACAGTTGGAAATACCATTATTAATAATTGTTTTTATTGTTAATGCTGCACTCTCACAGATATATGAATTTTTATTATTTTTAACTTGGAATGAAAAACTTTTGTGCACATGTCTGATAACAGTTATATGAGACTGCATACAAAATCACAGTTTTTCCTATTACCATTTAAAACTCTATGTTTAATGGTTAGTAATGCTTGAGAAGAAATGAAAATTTTGGCAGTTTTTCAGACAATTGAATTCTGTTTCATTGAGAGTTATCTTATATGACTGGATTGAAGGCATTCATGCAAAAGTCAGACTATTTTAATTATTTTTTTTCAAAGCAAATGTGAAAACTCTTAATCAGTGACAGTGCAGCTTTAACATCCTTTTAGATTTAATCACTATGATTTTAAAATTATCAGACAAACATGATACTAGATGTATACCGTCTTGTTTGGAATTCTTGCCCTTATTCAGTATTTGTTCAATCATAGCAAGATTTATTTGAACTGCCTCTAGGTTAAAGTGTGATAAAATTCATAAGATGTCAAATACATAATTATATAAGATTCACAATTCTTTGAAGGAATGAACTCCTGCTTACATGTCATATGACAAATTATGGACAAATACAGAACCTAATCCTAATAGTTTTTCTCCAGAATTATCAAAGGGGTCACTCTTAACAAAGATCTAGTATAAACTTAATAATAATTTCTTTAGTTTAACAATGTTATAAAATCTTGAAAGGTCATAGGCAGGTAGTTCTGACGTTCATACCCTTCAAAACCTTTGACAAGAGGCATGTCTATCAAATATAATTATGAATTACTGGTGTAAATGGGTAGTGGGTAATGCACATGTCAATTGTAACCACCACCACCCCCGTCTGGGGGTATACTGGGTGTGAATGCGGTGGTTTTGTCTTACCTATGGTATGTTGGATGCGGGGGAATTTGGCAGGGATTTTAGTTCAGGATCAGTTCAGGGAATTTAACCTGGGGTAGGCTGGACCAAAAGTCAAAAGTCCCCGGACCTGGGGGCGGGATGTGGTTACAATTGACTGGTGCATTATGCTATTCATTTTGTTGCCCACTCTTTTGTTTTTCTTTGATAATCCATTGCACACAACTATAGATCAGGATCTCAAATACTATATATGTTGAAAATTGACAACTTTTGATATCAATGTTTTAGTTAAAGTTATGAATAATGAGCGTTCATTCATTGCTTTTTTATCGAATCACAATCATAAGTGTTAGCAAAGCACACCACTTTGTGCAGTAATGTTTAATGCTGTGGCTCCTCTTATCAACCAAGCACTTGGGCTGTTGGTGGATAACCATTTCCCTAGTTTCCTCCCTGTCTGGTCACCTGTTTGAAAATTAAAACATTGATAATATATAATAATGACAAAACTTGAAAGTATCCAGAATTGTACACTATGTTTATACATTTGCTAAATTAAATGAATAAGCTAAGGAAATGTACATTCAAAACAAAAGGGCCAGCATGGCCCTTAATTGATCACCTGATTAAAATGACCATGAACAAGTCAGTCAGGTAACAACTGGTTATGAAAGGTGTTGCTATTTGCTTAGCAGGTTAGTGGTTGCTGTGTTATTTGATGGTTGATAAGGACTCCTCAAAGAAGGCTGCTCTTTGTTAACAGAAATGAGAATTATGGTAAGCTGGTTGTTCCCATGGTCAATGGATGTTACGGTAATGAACCAGAATGTTGCTATGGAAGTAAATGATTACTAAGGAAGTAATTGGTTGCTATGAATGTTGGCTGTTGCTCAGGAAAAAAGTGGTTGCTAAATAAGGCATTGGTGCCTATAAAGGTAGTTAATGGATGCGTTGGAAGGAATTGGATGCTAAGGAAGTCATTGGTTGAATGGGAATTCATTTGTTGCTATGGATGAAGGTAGTTGCTAAGGCAATCATTGGTTGATAAAGAAGCCAAGGATTGTTTAGGATGTCATCATTTTTTATGGAAGTCATTGGCTGCTGTAAATGAAGTATTTGATAAGGATGTCCTTGGTTGCTTATAAAGTGGTTGTTAAGGAAGACATTGTGAGTTTGGATTGTAGTCACTAAGTCAGACAAGTGGGTTCCTTAAGGGTACTACGAGGTCTACGATTTCCTCAACAAGACAAAACCATGCTTAACATTCTGCCAAAAGGTGATTATTATATTGTTGTAACAACTTGTTTCATAATCTTTGAAACTAAATACCTTTTAGTTTAGACATCAGTTTCTAAGGAATTCATACATTACTGCAGAAGTCATTGCCTGATTTGAATGTGTATCAATTTTTGTCCTAGAAGTCTATCAGTAACAGGGGAACTCTGGTTGGGACAACTTTGACCCCAAGGACGAAACTTGAACAACATTCATAAAAAAAACACTTAACAACAATCAGTGATTTTTTATGAATTCTTTTTACTGCCTGTACAATGTACCTCGCAAATTCGGTAAAAAGTCAACTTTGGGAAAAATACAAAATCAGGCTAAAATTGCTTATATAATGGCAAATATACATTTTTTAACTTTTTTATGCATACCTTATGCTGTGAAAGAGTAAGACTTGTCAAGATTTTGTTTATATTTCAAGAAATTCATTGCTATTTTAATCCGGAATGTAATGTAATTTTTTTTAATTTTGGGGAAAATGGAGTTTTTCACAATAAAAAAATCACTGACAATGAACTACAAACTCCAACATATAAACACCACATACACAAAAACAAATTGATTACATATATAAATTACTGAATATTCACATGGTCTTATGATATTATTGATGAATATTATAATGTTATTTTTAGATACCAGTTACGGGTAGTAGTAATGAAGAATACCAGATTACAAAATCAAAGTGGAAATTGGAACTATTAGAGAATCACTTTATTTGTGGGTAGGTCACTTAAATATTCATTGAGGTGAAAAGAAATTACCATATGATGTATTGCATATGTTTAACCGCTGTTGCACAATCATCATTTCCAAGTGACTGTCTTCATGTCCAGTACTAGCTTACAAAATCCCTTTCTAGATAGTCAAAGACTTCATCTGATGCATCTTAAAAAGGAAGAATACAACACAATCATGAACACAATAAATGCAAATAATGTTGGGTATGCTTTAAACATGATTCAAATGCAAAACGTCTTGGCAATTATTTCTAGAGCAATCTAAATGTCCTACATGAGATTTATTCTCTTATGAAAAAGTGATGTTTATGTAAAAGCCAAATATACTAGAAATGTGTCAAGTGGACATTAAGTCTTGTGTTGCTTGGTGAATTGCATATACTGTGAATGAACATAATTAACAAAAAAACAGGGATTTCTCATAAGATGACAAAGTTTTTTTTTACCAAGTTTGGTAAAGATTATTGAGCCATACAATGTTTTTATCTGGACTGCATCGTCTTTTATTCTGGGCAGCATAATATGGAAATCCAGGCCATGTATATACATCTGGGTTTTATCTGTAATGGACCACATTTTCCAAAATGTATGTAGGCAAATGAGTTACATGGAAATAAAAACTATCTATACATAATAATAAGTGATTTGTGAACATGTGTTTACCTTGGTATTATATACCCATATATATATTATATGACATAATATTGGGTTAATACAAAAAAAATGAAATAATATATAATTAGGTTAATGATAAATCAAGCAAATTTAAACTAACACAAACAATTATATGTATATATTTACATTATTTCACAGTAAAATATAATAGAAATTTATAAACATTGGCATAATGCTTAAATCAGTTATCTATTTCAAGGCAGTTGTCATTAAATCATAAAATTTAAAGCTGCACTCTCACAGATATACCATTTTTACAACTTTTTTATTTTGTCTTGGAAAGAACAAATTTTTGCATAAATATCTGCAAACCAATGATATAAGATTGCTGCCAAAAAATCAGATCGTAGATTTCCATATTTCCGTTCGAAAATTAATGTTTTATGGCTTAAACCGTTACTAATGGTTTAAGAAAAATGCATAAAACATTACTTTTTAAACTTAAATATAAAAATCTGCTATCTAATTTTTTGTCAGCTGTCTTAAATAACTGGTTTCCATGGATTTTCGCAAAAATTGCCTCATTCCAAGACAAAAAAATTGTCAAAACGTTCAATCTGTGAGAGTGCACCTTTAAGGTCAAAACAACTAGAAAATGGAACTTTAAACAATAAACTTAAAAACCATGACTTATGGTACAAGTATTTCCACATCGGAGCGGCTGGTTCTTACACACTGACAGTGACACACAATACACTCCACTCCTCTCCATTAACCCTTTATATATATATTACAGTCGAAACTCGTTGGCTCGATATCTCATGGCTCGATATCCTCGTTGGCTTGAACCAGATTAAAAGAACTGATTTTGTTTAACTCTTTGTTCATATAAAATTTGATCGGATGGCTCGATATATTGTCTCAGGGTCGATATTTCTCCACGCTCGAAGTCATTTTCGCGGTTCCAAGTAAGAATTTCACAATTTTGTTTGCTTGGGTCGATGTCATTTTCGCGGGTTCAGGTAAGAACCTCACACCTTGATTTGTTTTGTTGGCTTCATTTAGCACACGGCGCTAATCGATAAAAATTAATTCAATTTATTATAATTATTATCAAATTTGAATGACTTAACAGTTTGAATAAACATGCCATCACTTTATCTAAGTTATTTCCCTAATTGTTATACATGTATAAATTTCAATGCATCCTGATATAACTAATAAGCTATGTTTTTGTTACCCACTGTTTAAAATTACTTGTTTGTTGTTTTCGCATAATTTTTATAATTAATAAAAACAATCAAATAATATTTTCTAAGTATCGAATAAGTGATGTTACGAACTTTACGACATGTAACTATGTCCAATTAATACTCTTCTCTTGCGGAGATAGCATAGCCAATAACAAACGAGGTAAACAAGACTTTTTGTAACGAATAATAAAAAAATAACATTCTGTAAGCAATCCCGCTTGGCTCGATATTCTCGAGGCTTGAAGTATTTTGGCTGGTCCCTAGAATATCGAGCCATCGAGTTTCGACTGTAGTTTAAAGCTGACGGAGGCACTCCTGCCATGTACCACTGCCACCATTTAAGTAAACCTGGGAGGAGAAGTGCCCCAGTGTGGAGCTTGAACCAACAACAACTGCTGGAACACTATCATGGCGCTGTAACCAACTGAGCTAACTGAACGGCTGGTTCTCATCGACACGATCTACATCTACAATAACTTTACAATGTACATGAATACATAAATAACTAAAGTATGAATGCAATGTATTCATGTACATTGTAAAGTTGATGTCTACTGTTCTACTTTAAAAGACACATGCATGTACCCCAAAATTAGTTTTGACAGGCATGACTCACTAATGCCAGTTGTGAGCTTGTTCCTAGCTTTGATCAAGATATTTCTGTCTGAAAATGACATTGAATACACTCTAAAGCCTAAAAGGCTGTAAAATATGCATTCAACATCTTGATAAGCAACTAACTTAAATAAATTAAAATATTAGGATACAGAATGATGTGAAAGAGACTTTAAAAATATCGCTGCATTGTTGGATGTTGGTGCTGTCATCTGATGATCTGTCAGCGGCAATGATTGAGGCAAGCATCAAGTATATTTAAATAAACATTGCATTTTAACAGATTAAATGTTTTGACAACTGTTTTATTTTTTGTCTTTATACAAGCCAATTAATGCATAAGTGCAAGAAAAACAGTGACACAAGACTGCTTAAAAAAACATTGGATTGCATATATATTTAAGTTAAAGCTTCACTCTCACAGATATACCATTTTTACAACTTTTTTTATTTTTTGTCTTGGAAAGAGCAAATTTTTGTATAAATATCTGCAAACCAATGATATAGGATTGCTTACGAAAACCCAGATCATAGATTTTCATATTTCCGTTTGAAAATTAATGTTTTATGGCTAAAACCGTTAATAAACGTTTTAGAAAAATGAACAAAACATCAATTTTTGAACTGGTATATATAAAAATCTGCGATCTATATTTGTCAGCAGTCTTATATAACTGCTTTCCATGGATTTTCGCCAAAATTAGTACATTCCAAGACAAAACATAAAAAAGTTGCCAAAATGTTCAATCTGTGAGAGTGCAGCTTTAAGAAAATTATGTTTTATGCATTTTTCTTCCAACTGTTAGTAGCACTTTTAGCCATAAAACAATTTTTTTAACGGAATATGTAAATCTGCGATCTGATATGTGAGAGTGCAGCTTTAAGGAGTACTTCGTTATATCAATAAAATATACTCGTTAAACTGTCAATTGTTTACGTATCTACATAAATTCAATTACCTTTTGAACTAGAAGGTGTTATATTTTCAAAGAAAATAGCCATTTACGTCTGTTCAGTGTCGGTCAAATTCGATGTTTTGAATCACTCTAGCGCGTGCTAAATACTAAATGACGCAATGTTTTGGACTGGTCTTCATTTTCTTCGATACAGGCACAACCGAGCGTAAATATTAAGCGAGAAAGTCTAGTGGAACGATGCAGGGTTCATTGGGTTTGTTTACAAAAATTCAAGCATCCGGTTAAGAAGACGACAAATAAGAATGGTATTAAGTTGGTAGAATGGAACTCCTTCCTGATTCCTGCACATGTAAGTTGTAAGTATTGACTATATCGGGATACCATACAGGACACTCAAGTTTTATTTTATATTTTCTTAATTATCATGCAAATGAAAATAATCACTATCATTTAAAAGTTATTCAGGGATAGTTGCAAATGGTTTGTTTACATTAATTAGTTTTATGAATTTAATTGAATACACAAATTTTTATTAGAGCTTTGCACCAAATTAAATTCAGTTCATTTTACGGGAGTAACCCACACTAGCGGATCCAGAAAGGGGGTGGGACCCCCCCCCCCAAAAAAAAAAAAAATATTCTGTAAAGAATCTCAAGACAATTATTAAAAAAATCTTTTGATCTTTGATATCATAATGGTAATTTTTTTTTACCAAAATGTAAAAAAAAATATCAAGTCAGAGAATGGGTTGGAACCGGTGTCGCCAAAATTGCAGTCCAGTGTTGTATCCACTGTGCTATGAAGGCTTATCCTAAACAATTGGAATATTTAATCTTTATACCTAACTTGTAATATATTGGCGAATTTTTTTTATTGTAAATTATGTGGTACTTCAGTTTGTAAGTTTTAATGCATTGTACACATAGATACCAAGTTTATGTCAGTTTTCGTCAATTTTCTTTTTTTCCGCTATTTCATTAAACAGATTACTGCCCCTTTTAAACAAGTCTTTTGGAGGAACTGTTGGGGATTGTTATTAAAGCTGCATTTTCACAGATTTACCACTCTGACAACTTTTTTTCATCATGGAATGAATCATGCAATGTTAGTGCATAAATTATGTCCGCGAACTATGATTTAAAACTGCTGAAAAAATATCAGATAGCTGTTTTTCATATGTACGTTCATAATTGTTGTTTTGTGACTTAAATTTGAACACTTTCAGAAAAATGAAATATTAAGCAGATTTCTCAATACATGACATCTGTTTTATTGTCAGCAATTAAAGGCATTGATTCTCTGAGATAATAATAATGTTAAAACAGTCAATCTGTGAGAGTGCAGCTTTAAGACTCATTTTTCCTAAGATCAGCCAAGTTAGTATTATAGCTAATTTAAGCTTAAAAGTAGGTGAATTTTATATTTATTTCAGACCAGATACTTTTGAGGGACCAATTTAAGGGCAAACAGACAAACGTTTTGATGCAAAGAAAGCATTGGATTTGAAAGGTAGATTTTTAACACATATTTACATGTACTCAATGTCATTTACTAGGGCCTAAAAAAATAAATTGTTTGGTTAGGGTTACATCCTTTTCAAAAAAAGGTAGGGTAGGTAGGCTTTTTTTTTTTTTTTTTTTTTTTTTATTAGGCTTTATATAAGAATATCATTGGAGAATGGTGTTAAAGCTATCTTCTGTATAAGCGTTTAAGGTTTAAACTAAATATTGAAAAGCAATTAAAAAAAAACGGATTTTTTTTTTTTTTTTTTTTTTTTTTTTTTAGTTTTTCATTATTTTTTTCAAACTGACTATAAAAACGGAAGGGTCGGCGCCTATTCCGTAGGTAGGGTCGGGTAACCCGAACCAAATGTATTTTTTTTTAGGCCTAGTATAACATAATGTATTCAAGTATAAGATATTTCAAGTATTTGGTCAGGTTGTTAGGTTTAATTGAAACTGTTAAGCAAATAAATGAAAGTCCATGCAATTTTGCATGCACATGTTTGTTGCATGCAGATTTTACTCAGATGGCATAGGGTACAGTTACTCTTGTAACTTGCTTAAAATAAATGCAAATAATTCTGCATGTGTCTGAAGTCATGTTTTATTTTTCTCTACAAATTGTTTTAAAAAATGCAATTGTTTGATTTCCTTTCTTATGTGTTATGCATTGCAGTTCCCATGGAGAAGAAAAATGGAGTGATTCTAAAAGTATGAAGATACTCCTGTGTACTCCTGTGTATAATGAGGAAATCTTGTCAGTGAATGGTAAGTTCTCTTTGGATTAATTCTATGTATAACAATATAAATATGAGGTAAGCCAAGAAATGAGAATTAACATAATTATTCTGTTCAAACATACATTGACATATTAAATATAAAGACATATGTATGATTTGTCTCTGCTATTATACTCCTACCACTTGATGGTTAGGGTTCATTTGGACAAGTCTTCTTTTATCCATAATTCCAAATGCTTCTGAGATTTCTAACACATATTAAATATGTTGAGGAGAAGTGCTGTGCAAAAAACATTTTTGTTTATGGTATTTTAGAGTTATTGGTCTTTGATTATTTTTCTTTCACTTTTCTATGTTTTTGAGGTATTAACTTCAAACTTCATGCACATATTGGACGTGATAAGAAAAATAGCTGTGCATATGAATCATTAAATTGTGTATGGTAGTCAAAGAATTGTAAACCTTTGATTATTATCTTTATATTTTTTTATTTTTTTCTTCTCTTCATAACTTTTTTTCATTTTTTACTTTAATTTAACAAAACACTATTCTGTTTTTGGTATATTAAGGATTATTTTCTTATGTTTATTTTGTGCTTGGCAGTTTTAAAATTATTGCCTAATTGGTTACTGTATGCTTAAAAGCAAACATCACTCTCAGTGAAACCTCTTATTACAATAGGTGATAGCTGTAGTTTTTTATGGAAACAAGTGTTTGACAGTATGAGTCATTTTTTAGTAGCAATATATTATGTACATTTAAGGTATAAGTTCTCTTTTGCTAATTGTTCAGTTGTTTTTCAGTTGTTGCAATTGTGGACCAGGCCAGAGTTGTACTAAACCAACTAAGACACAATGAGATACAGGAATGACACAATGAGAAACAGGAAACAGGAGAGTGATGAATGATCGCCACCTGTTACAAATTCATCTAGGTACAGTTTTTATTCCAGATTATGTTCATCATGTTTGTTTAAGACCGTGATGATGAGGACTAATCTATTGATTATCCCTTGCCAAAAGGCAAAGTGGATACAGTAATTGTGTAATTGTGCACGTGTGTGTGCGTGTGCACGGAATGTAATCTTGAGCATAAATCCCCCCGATATTAACTTCAAACTTCATATACAGATAGATCCCTATTGAGAAGAAATGCAGTGTTAAGGGACCATAACTCTGTTTACAGTTCTTTTTGTAATAACCCTTTGTTATATTTCATACTGAGTTTTTGTCTGCAGCAGAACTTGAAAAGTCTTTGAGGTGTTGATCTCAAACTTCAAATATGTACAGATAGATCTCATTTAGCAGAAGTGCAGTGCACAGAAACCATAACTCAAGATTTTTTTGTAGTAGTTGCCCTTTGTTAGTTTTCAATGTTATCCTTTGGTGTAATGCACAGTTGTGATCATGCTCAAATATGCTCATTCACATTAAAATTAATTGTCCAGGTTCAAATCCTGTGATAGAAACAATTATTTTCTTTCTGTGTTTAGCAAAGTTTATATGAACTATCTATCAATGTAAAATAAACTAAGATTTGTGTGTTTTTATCATTTCTTATTTATTTGTATATTTTTTGTTACATATTTTTATGTGCATATATATAAAATCTATATCACAAAAAGTGTGGCTAATTTTTAATATTAAGATATAATATGTATAAGAACTATCATATTTCAAAATCAACCATAGAGCTTTTGCAAGATAGATAATAACTTAATGTATCTGATGAACAATAATGTGATTTTGGGATGCCAGCAATAACTTTTCAAGGTGAAAATATGTTCTTGTCATTGATTTTACATATAAGTAATCAGTATGCAAAGCCCTTTCAAATAATACTTATATGGGGTAACTATCAAATTTTAACATTGAAGCCAATGGCACAAATGAATGAAAAGCTCCTTAATAGTTCAATATTTGAAGCCAACAATGGAACTGTGTTTATGTATTGCTTAATGTTCCTTTTTCTTTCAGAAAACTCCCCACATCCAACAAGAGACAATCTGACTTCAAAATCTTCATTGAAGGCAACTTAATGGACAAGACATCCGTCACATAAAGATTCACTAAAATTGGAATGATATACCAATTTTAACTTTTAACAGACAAATACATTATAGATTTGAAAATAGATTACCCTTAAATAAGTTGGATGATTAACATTTACCTCAACACAGTACAAAGTGCTCATGTTGAACTATTGTGATTGATCATAGTCTGTCCTTCATTTTTATTAACAGTTTCATACAGTGTTAACACTTTAGTATGGGGACTCATTTTTAGCTCAACTTTTCGAAGAATATGGAGAGCTATACTACTCACCCAAGCGTCGGCGTCACCCCTTGGTTAAGGGTTTGCGTGCAAGCACACATAGGTTAATATCTCAGCAACTACTTGAGGTATTGCATTGAGACTTTATACAATGGTACTCAACCATCCAACCTACTTAATTAACCAAGTTTGATAACTCTACTTTGCATTTAATGCCAATAATAGGCCTTTAATATTTGACTTAGAAATTCTGGTTAAGGTTTTGCATGCAAGCACACATAGGTTAATATCTCAGCAACTACTTGAGGTATTGCATTGAGACTTGATACAATGGTACTCAACCATCCAACCTACTTATTTAAACAAGTAAGATAACTCTAGTTTGCATTTAATGTAAATAATAGGCCTTTATTATTTGACTTGGAAATTCTGGTTAAGGTTTTGCATGCAAGCACACATAGGTTAATATCTCAGCAACTGCTTGAGGTATTGCATTGAGACTTGATACAATGGTACTCAACCATCCAACCTACTTAATTTACCAAGTGAGATACTCTAGTTTGCATTTAATTCAAATACTTGCCTTTATGATTTCACTCAGAAATTCTGGTTAAGGTTTTGCATGTAAGCACACATAGGTTAATATCTCAGCAACTACTGGATGAATTGCATTGAGACTTTATACAACCACCCAACCTAATTGAATAATCAAGTTAGATAAAAATTCTGGTTAAAATTTTGCATGTAACCACATTTATGTTAATATCTCCGCACATCATGTATTGCATTGAAATCTAATGTAACAGTGATCCATGCATGTTTCGCCAAAACTTTTCAATCCTTACACTGAAAAGCAGCGGAATAGTCGAGAGCGCTGTCTCTGTGACAGCTCTTGTCTCTTTGGTCTTTATTCATACTGGCCAGAATATGTTTACCAAAAAAATCTTAATAGAGATTGATAACTGTTCAGGTTGGACAAAAAGCATGTAGGTTGTTTGTTCTAATAATATAAACTGTAAATGCTTCAGAAACTATATATATAATTTTTCATGATATTTGTCAGTATTTATTCTCGTCAACATTTAAATAATATTAGGTGAAACTTGTTTATTGGTCAAAATGTGTTTGATTAGAGTGGCCTCAAGTTCCACTTCATATGAATGAAATTTGGTCAAGTTTTAGAAAAAAACTATGTTCTAGTTTTATAGGCCATATTCTCTTCCCAAGCTTTCCTTAAAGAATGAATGTAGGTAATATGAAACAGGAGTCACTAAGTCAAGTATTAAAAACCTTAAAAATTGCTATTCATAGAGGTATCGTTTCCTCATCATAAATCACAACTTAGCCAGCAAGACTTTTCAACAAATAAGGCATAACATGTAAAAAGTTAATAATTAGGCACATATTTTAGTGAATAAAAGCTTGTGAACATATTATTGAAACAAATAATGTGTCTGGTTCTGAGGTGAGCAATAAAGCACATTGCTTAGTAACAATTGAGCTAGCTCATTATTAAAAGTTTGTTTTAAACTTGAATTAAATGAATGCAAATCATATATTATTATTTTTAATCTATTTTTTTTTTTTTAGTTACATTGTTCTGTTGTTAATTTCCATACTGACTTGGTCAATTATGGCTAATTGTCTAATTATATTTTAACTTCTAACCTAAATGTATCATTGTACTTTTGAGTGTTCTGTTAACTATATTGCACATTACCCTATATGACAGTATAAATTCAATAAAACCTTATTAAGTTCCATACATATTGGAGCACATGGTAAGCCTCTAGAAATGTCACTTCTTAAACCTAGATTCTTGATCTGTTCGCCACATTGTTTTGTTAATTTTTTGTTTATAAAAACAAATGATTGTTTAATGTCAAGGAAACCTTTTTAAAGTTAAAATGTAAATGAACATAGATAACTGTCAAATATTATTTACCATTTAATAACTGTCTAAAGGCAAAATTTCCATTCATTTTTATACGCCCATCTTACGATGGCCGTATTATGGGAACACCCATGGCGGGCGGGCGGCGGGCGGGCGGCTCCACAATGTTGTCTGCTCTCTAACTTGAACATTTCTCATCCAATTTCCACCAAACTTCATGAAAGTGTTTGTTGGTGAAATATCTAGGTCAAGTTCGATAACCAGCCAAATCGCTTTAGGCACTCCAGAGTTATGGCCCCCTGAATTTGTCAAAATTGGCCATTTTAGCTTTGTCCGCTCTCTTACTTGATCATTTCTCATCCAATTTCCACCAAACGTCATGAAAGTGTTTGTTGGTGAAATATCTCGGTCAAGTTCAATAACCAGCCAAATCGCTTTATGCACTCCAGAGTTATGGCCCCCTGAATTTGTCAAAATTGTCCATTTTAGCTTTGTCCGCTCTCTAACTTGAACATTTCTCATCCAATTTCCACCAAACTTCATGAAAGTGTTTGAGGTGAAATATCTAGGTCAAGTTCGATAACAAGCCTAATCGCTTTAGGCACTCCAGAGTTATGGCCCCCTGACTTTATCAAAATTGGCCATTTTAGCTTTGTCTACTCTCAAACTTGAACAGTTTTTATCCGAATTTCACCAAACTTGCTACTATAAATGTTTGTTGGTATATATTCTTGGCAAAGTTCTATAACC
The DNA here is from genome assembly GCF_026914265.1 of Mya arenaria. NCBI lineage: Eukaryota > Metazoa > Mollusca > Bivalvia > Myida > Myidae > Mya > Mya arenaria. The sequence continues at coordinate 24,294,800 of NC_069126.1, forward strand.
AGCCAGGCTCTTCAGGATTATGGCCCTTGAATTGGTCAAAATTTGCCATTTTTGCTTTGTCCACTGTCTAATTTGAACAGTTATCATCTGATCTTCACCAAACTTGCTGAAAATATTTGTTGGTAAAATAAATCGGTCAAGTATGATAATCAGCCAAATGCCCCGAAGCACTTCAGGATTACTGCCCTTGCCATTTAAGCTTTGTCTACTCTCTAACTTGAACAATTCTCATCTGACCTTCACCAAACTTGCTGAAAATGTTTGTAGCTATAAAATCTTTACCAAGAATGTTTGCCGGTATAAATGCTTTGCCAAGTACACACTGATTGTCTCTTGGGTACGATTAAGGATGAATTTAGAATCCAAGAAATTATTGATGGGCGTATTTTGTGAGTGTCACTCTTGTTATATTTGATTTGGGTCCCTAGGGTCATGGTCACTGTAACTAAAAATAGAAAAATGCTTGGTACTGAATAACTTCAGTTTTAATACATTTAAAACTGAATCTCACAATAAAGGCTGAAGTTCTTGTTGCATTGCAGCATTTCTAGTTAACTTTTTAATTTGACTCTTTTTATTGCTTTCGACAGGCACATATTACATCATTATTGTATTCATTTTTAAGACAAAGCCTCATTTAATTGAGCGTGCTGTCCAAAGACAGCTCTTGTTGACATAATTATAAGACACCTTATGTTATGGTTTATATGAACAATAGCTGTTTCTGTGTATGTTTTAGAAGAAACTTCCATTTCTTATCATATTGATGGACATAGATATACATACATATACAGGATTATTGACATCTGGCCCCAATTTCTCGAAACTTCTTAAGCTTAACAGGCTTAAGTCGGTTATTTAAATTAGCCAAAATACATACTGAAAATGGATTTTGATAAATAAAAAATGGTTTATTCTGATAATCATACAGAATATTCCTACATAATTTCTAAAAATTCTTGAAGAAGTTAATATAACACATTTTATAGAACAACAAAAATAGTGAGATTAGCTTAATCCTGTTATAAGAGACTTAAGAAGTTTCGAGAAATTGGAGCCAGATTCTTAGGATTAAATTTACTAATGTTCTGTTCATGTTCAAAATAGATACAGTTATGGTAAATGCATAGTCTTGTTTGTTTATAACATAGACAACCATGTCTTTTGGTTGTCCTGGTCTCCTGTCCTGTTATGTGAATTGGGTTTTATGGACATCTTCGATATTGTAGGTCCAATTCTAGTGTCTAGCTGGAAAAGTATTTAGCCTAGGGAGACCTTAGTTTGGGTTATCATGTTGGATATGTCTAAATGTTGGCATGTCGGGAAATGACAATTTTAGGCTATGATTTTAGGCTATGACAATTTAAAAATGTAGACGTTGCTGGGCAAGGCTCCACACCCAAGTGACTGTCGCATTATATTCTTGAAAAAATGCCTTGGGCTTTTGGTTTGTTATGAATTTTGCGAGTCTGGCAAATATCTGCATTATAAAATTCATCGACATACAGGTGACAGAGAAAAAGGTCAATTTTCAATGATTTCAAAAGATTTATTAATCTAAAAGGGGATCATCATAAATGAATACAGAGAACAAGGTTAATTGATTTGACAGAGGATTGATGCAGAGCTTCAAAAATTAAGGAGACAATTTCAGAAAAATGCACATAAATGATTTTTGTTTATTTGTGTTGTTTGATAACTGCTGTGTGTCAATTTTTATTTAATTTCATTTTACCCCCCAAATCACACTTCACACAATACATGGTTTCTACACTTTAGGTTTGTTATACTGTTTTATAGTATCTATTGAATACAGTAAAATTTCTGGTCATTGTATTGCAAAATTTGTGCTAATAATTTGCAATTTCAGAAATTCTCATTTTTATTTAATTTTTCAAACATTTTCCCCAAAATTCACATTTCACAAAATTACATAGTTTCTTTACTTTTGATATATTAAACTGTAATATTTATGAAATACGGTAATTCTGGTCATTCTATTGCAATATTTGAAAAAGTTATTGGCAAATTCCAGAAATTCTCATTTCCATTTAATTTTTCATACATTTTACCCCGAAAATCATATTTTAAAAAAAAACTGTGTTTCTATATAATATGTAATAATGTTAAATGATATATATTAGCTGCAGTAGTTCTGGTGTTTTTATTGCAAAATAAGGCAGAGTTATTGGCAAAATTCATAAATTGTCATTTTCATTTAATTTTTCCAACATTTTACCCCAAAAATCATTTTTTGCGCCATATAATTGTTCTATGATTTAAGTATATTAAATATGTTGCCTGATATGACATAAATTCATCAAAATTATTTTTGTGCAGTTTTCTCCATTTTTTGTTCAAAAATCTCCGTTTGTATACATTGAATAGAGAACAGAGGTGTTGAAGCACTGCTTCAACACCTCTGAGAATGAGTATAGTATAGTGCAACGCTACCACAATGTATATAGACTATAACACAGGTTCAAATTTACAGATAGAGAATAGTGCACGCCACCACAATGTATATAGACTATAACAGAGGAATTGATGTAAAGTTTCAAAATCTCTGGTTGATACATTGCATAGAGAACAGGGGTGTTGAAGCACTGCTTCAACACCTCTTGACAATGAATAGAGTATAGCGCACGCCACCACAATGTATATAGACTATAACAGAGGAATTGATGTTAAGTTTCAAAATCTCTGGTTGATACATTGCATAGAGAACAGGGGTGTTGAAGCACTGCTTCAACACCTCTTGACAATGAATAGAGTATAGTGCACGCCACCACAATGTATATAGACTATAACAGAGGAATTGATGTAAAGTTTCAAAATCTCTGGTTGATACATTGCATAGAGAACAGGGGTGTTGAAACACTGCTTCAACACCTCTTGACAATGAATAGAGTATAGTGCACGCTTCCACAATGTATATAGACTATAACAGAGGAGTTGAAGTAAATCTTCAAAATCTCTGGCTGTATACATTGTATAGAGAACAGGGGTGTTGAAGCACTGCTTCAACACCTCTTGACAATGAATAGAGTATAGTGCACGCTTCCACAATGTATATAGACTATAACAGAGGAGTTGAAGTAAATCTTCAAAATCTCTGGCTGTATACATTGTATAGAGAACAGGGGTGTTGAAGCACTGCTTCAACACCTCTTGACAATGAATAGAGTATAGTGCACGCTTCCACAATGTATATAGACTATAACAGAGGAGTTGAAGTAAATCTTCAAAATCTCTGGCTGTATACATTGTATAGAGAACAAGGGTGTTGAAGCACTGCTTCAACACCTCTGAGAATGAATAGAATATATACCGTGCACAGTATATACTGGTATAGAATATAACACCAGTGTATGTACTGTCACGGTGTATCGTGCATATCCATATAGTGTATAGAGTCTATGCACTGTGTTGATATAAGATATCAATCTCAACTTGGTCTAAGCATTCTAGATTTAATATTTTTTTCTAGATTCAAATATTTCACTGTTTAGGAGATTTAGCGCGAACCTCGGCGTTTTGAACGAGTCATAATATTTGTATCCCTAAGCAGTACGCACGATTCGTCAAGATTCGCGAAGACGCCGTCACGTATGTGCCAACGACTAGATACGTTTCAATAACGTTCTGTGACCCGAGGACGATCGTGGCCACCACGATTGTTCAAAGTTAATTGGCTTTGCGGCAAAAAAACTTAAACATGAACAACGATAGTAAAATATTACACTGCTAATGGTCATGAAAACGTCCCGATTGCTTTTCGTCGTCACGGAAAATCTCATCTTTTCGATGCGTTTAACGATTACTGTCAAAGGTACCGCCGCTAAGAATTGGGCGATATGGTGTGCCATTGCATATGCCATGAACATTTAAAAATATATTAGATTTTAGTTATATTTAGCAGAACCAGTATTACTCTGGTTCAAAGCAGTCTTTGTTGAAACTGGTAGACATTTATTTAAAAAACATCAATATAACACAAACTTCCTCTTTCCTCTATCTCTCACGGGTTTCATTGTAAACAAGCAAAGATTTGCAATGATAAGTGTCCGCAAACACACCGAACACCAACTAAAATCTAAGGGTGAAGTATAAAATGTAATGCTGATAACTTGACAATATGCACGCTCGTGTCCAGACGCTGATCGTATACTAAAAGTTAATATATTGCGAAACAGGAATAATTATTAACCATAAGTAAAATCACAATTAATAATTAATTTCAAATGTCCCATTAAAGAAGCAGTTTTTTCCACTCTATATTTGCACTTCTATTGATAAGTTGAAGTGTATGTAAGAGTTTAATCATTTCAGTATTTCTACCATTGAAGTCCATTTGAGACAGATTAAAGGGGATTTATTAAGGTTGATGCAAAACTATTTTTTACTTTAATTATTATGTTTACTAATTTGACATAAATGATCAAAATAAAAAAAATCATTTAATTTATGTACAGATAAAAAATATATATTACCGATATTTTTACTTGAAAATGTGTGTTCACTGCGCTATTAATTAAAAAAAAATCTCTTTATTAAGGCTAATATTTGTTATCGATACACAAATCATATGTTTTTTATATTTTTATAACTTAACTCAAATGTTTGTATTAACCTATATTGTGCCCATTTAAGTTGGCACTTTTAGCATTATTAATAGAATGGCAGATTTCCAAATCACTATTATATTACTTATACGTAATCGAAATAGCTCTTGGCAAAATTTCAACGAACTGAACTTGAATCTTCCATGTTTTCGTAAATTGGTTTTTGTAGCATACATTGTTTTACGAAATAAATAATAATGAAGATGTAGCGAGTCGACTTAAAAAAACACACACACAAAACAAGAACATAACAGAACAGAAATATGGTTTATTTGGTCTTAAACATATTGTTTCCACTTCATACACATAATTATAACACAAAATGTAAATGAACAAAGACAAATAATACAGAATAAAACACATAGTAAGGCATAGACATGAAGTTAATGAATGATATTAATAAATGAGTTTCTATAATTGCAATAGCTTTAGTTATATAAGTACACAAATTATTTACACGATTTTTTTTAAGACAGCAACACAAGAAACTTCCACATTTTTAATATAACGTTTTCTTACCTTTTTTCAACAATCACATTTTTAACAAAGTGGAGCTCTTCAAAAAAAGGCTCGTGTAGTATTTACACATAATAAACACTGTCTTTATTTTTCTGTTGGCACGTTGTGATCCGTACCATCCAGTTTCGACACGTAGTTTATGATCAGATAGAAGCATCCTCGTCAGACTTCTAGTAACGCGTCGATTATTTTGTTACTATATTTAGAAATTGTATAAACAGTTAACACACCACCCTCTCGCCACATGAAACCGTCCATCATTCTCTGTTTGAACATTGGTATAAATTTGATTTCTGTCGACCATGGCAGAATTATTCCATACAAAACTGGAACCTATAAGTATATCCCATGGCCGAGAGTGTAAGACAGGTTCATCCCGACCCAAGCGTAGGGTGTTTTGCGGAAACGAGGTTTACCGAGTTCCCGCAAAACACCATGCACGAGGGTCGGGATAAACCTATCTTACACGAGCGGCTATGGTAGATGCTATTTCTCCCACCTCAGTTAAACAAAATTGTGTAAAAATGTATTTTTTGCTGGAACTCTTTTGTGCGTAGTGAAAATAAATGCGTATGGATATTTGATAATTCGTGGTTGTCATGGATATGCTCGCAGTGATTCAGATTATGTTACTTGTCAAATCGGTCTTTAAATAGTTCGGAGGAAAGTGGAGCATTATTTCTTGAAATATGCGTGAAAACTTTTTTTATGGTGACATTTGAAGCAAGAAATAGTTAATTAGCATTCTAAATATCGGCACAAGACAAGGTTTCTATGATGCTACAGACGACTGTCTTCAACAAGGGAGGTAATTACAATGTGGCGAAAATTAAAAAGGAGTCCCTTACGGGCATTTTATCTTCACCCGTTGGCAAGATTATAAGTATCTTCCATGGCCGAGAGTGTAATATAGGTTCATTCCGACCCGAGCGTAGGGTGTTTTGCGGAAACGAGGTTTACCGAGTTTCCGCAAAACACCCTGCGCAAGGGTCGGGATGAAACTATCTTACACGAGCGGCTATGGTAGTTGCTTTTTCTCCCACCTCAGTTAAACAAAATTAATTAAAAATGTATTTTTTGCTGGAACTCTTTTGTGCTTAGTGAAAATAATTGCGTACGGATATGCGATAGCATGTGGTTGTCATGGATACGCGCGCAGTGATCCAGTTAATGTTTATAGTCAAATAGGGTTTTTTAAATAGTTCTAAGGAAGATGAAGCATTATTTCTTGAATGATGCGTGAAAACTGTTTTATGGTGACATTTGAAGCGAGAAATAATTAATTAGCATTCTATATATTACCATACGACAAGATTTCCTTGATGCTTCTGACGACAGTCTTCAACAAGGGAGGTTATTATAATGTGGTGACCGTTAAAAAGGAGTTCCATACGGGCATTTTATATTCGCCTGTGGGCAAGATAAGAATATCTAGCATGGTTAAATTATTGGATCTACTTATCTGAGGTGGGAGAAAAGAATTTCTAGCATGGTTAAATTATTGGATCTACTTATCTGAGGTGGGAGAAAAATATATCTTCTTAACATTACTCCACCAATTATGTTTGCCGTTGTGTTGATTGTGCCAACGTATGCATCAGGGTTTCAGACAATAATTATAGAAAACTCTGAAAAATTCATTTTTTTCTGACTCATCATGAAGGAACATGTCAATGACATGTAACACATAACCTTTTCAATTACCTACTTTCCGTATAAGATTATGCACCACCATTTTTTTCCAATATTAAAACAAGTTTATATATCAAATCATACAGATAAAGTCGATATGCATTGTTATCAATTGTGAAACGGTGATTTATCCGCCTAACCATTCCGTAGATAGCCTATTCCTAGATTTTGTAAACATACCTTAGTGTAAAACAGTATGATCGCTTTTCTACAACAATATGTAGAATTTCCTCAAAACAAACCTAGAAGTGTCAAATGCATAAATGCAACAATCGCTTTGTCTCAATCCCTGTGTAATTTTTGATTCCTCGTTAATTTAAGCTCAGTTTTCCAAACACCTTGCAAAATACGAGAGCGTTTCACACACTCACTTCTTTAAAAGTTTTAGCCAAAGCGCTGTCATTTTCAGCAGTGGTTATCTCTTTCGATCAATTGTAAATCCATGTAAATTTGTCGTGCTCCGTGTCTTGCTGCACTTCCCGCTTCATTGCACAGTCCATCCTTTTAGGGAGCCGTGTTGTCTGTACATCTAGCATGTGATGAGTGTACAAATGTATTTCTTTTAATTTACTGGGTATATCTGTCCAGTAGATTTAGAATTGAACAATAAGCAAAAACTGCGAAAGGTACATGCGTCGTTAGCGACGAGGTGCATCAGTAAGTAAAATTTCATGCGTTGTACACAACGATATTAATTTTGTGTAAGCTTTTGACAGTTTTCTTGTTTTGCAATTGTTTCATCTGTCGTCTCGTCCCTTTAAGCGTACTTTTATGATTTTGACTCTGAGACATTAATTTCAAAATCTAAGGGAAAACAACTTATTATGTTTCCCAATGCTTTGTGAAATATTCATATAATATTTTATTTCAGAGTTCAGCTATATTTTTAGAAACCCCCGCTAAACCTTAAGAAAAATTCTGGGTGCTGTCCATCTGTCCTTCCATAATTCACATTCTTCTTGTTGGAGCCATATCTTGGTAGGGTTCGGCCAGATAATATTTAAAAGTGGTCAAAATGTTTTCCTATCAAATCTACACCGCCTGTAAAAGTGGTTTTCGTGGGGTCAAATCTTTGTAACAAAGAAGAGACATTATATTTAGTCCAATATTAATCAATATTATTCAGAATATTTCCCTTGATGAACTCAAGGAAATGTTTAAAATTGGGTCACATGTGATCAAAGATAAGATCACGAAGCTGAATCTAAGATTTTTTGTCTAGAACCATGTCTTTGTAGGGGTTGGTTAGATTATGTTTAGATTTTGTTAAGTCAGAATGTTCCCATTGATCACCTCTCAACCACATGTAAAGGTTGATCTCATGGGGTCATAAACAATGCCACAAGGTCGTATATTGGAAAAATAGTTTTAACACACTCTTTAGGAGTTGAATTTAGTCCATCACATATGAAACCTTATCAAAATATTTTCTTTGATAAAATCATTGATAAATTTAAAAGTGGGTCATATGAAACTAGGTCATTAGGTCAAATTATTGAAAATTAATCATGTCCGCAATCACATAGTGGTATTGACTGGTAAGACTTTGTTCAAACTGTGGTCAGAATGTTCACCTTGTCTTTAAAAGTGGTTCAAATGGGGTCATACGGTCAAATGTTAGAGAAATCTTGAGAACAATCAAAGGCAATACATCCGCTTCATAAAACTTAATCAAAATATTAACCTCTATCGAATCTTTGATTAGTTTCAAACTTAATAACATGTGGTGTGCCAAATGTAAGAAAATTATTGTGGACACACTAGAAGCTATATTTTTGCAATATTTCTTGTCCAATCTTTATGAACCTTAATCAGAATGTTTGCCTTCATAATATAGAGTAAAACCACTATGTTACAACATGTATGTGAGATCTATATGCTACACTACATACAATATCCATTAATTTCAAATAATTGTAAACAAGCTATTATCTCATATCAAAGTTTCAAAAGTCCATCACTCTATAAGGTTAAATCAACTACATGTTTTGCTTGGACTATTTCACCTACACTTGATTTCCATTCCATCTACTTTACCTAATCAGGCAGAGAATGTAAATTAACAAATTTGATTGTTTCCATGTTAATCGCAGTTGAGAACTTAAAGAGCCCTTATTAAAACAAAAAATAATTTACATTTCGTCTACATGTTTAAAACATCAATTAAGCACCATGATAACCAATTGTTTTTAGGAAATAAACGAGCTAACTGGGAAGGTATCGGTAACTGGCACATTGGAATTAATATGGAAAGACGAGGAGCTTGTCTGGAAACCGGATGATTACAACTACATTTATTCAATAATGGTTCCCATCTCCGAGGTTTGGTACCCGCCCCTGTTCATTGGCAACCCGGATACCACCGCAACAGCTTTTAAAGTTGAGGACAGGAGCTATGTTCGGCTTTCGTCAGACGGCACAATCTCGTTCTATCCTTCCGGTGTATATTCAGTCAATAGTCCGCTGGATTCGAAATATTACCCCTATGATAAGCAGGTTGGTCATTTTAGATTTTGAAGCGAGTGAAAGTTAATTCATTGTAATTCAAATGTAAATAAATGTTAAACAAATTTGTCCTACTTTTTGAAATGCAAATGATTGTAATAACATTGATTAATAAAAAGAATGAAACGAAACCAATTCTAAAAATGTATATTTATTTTACTTGTTTTCAGACGTTCGGCATTCAATTTCTTGTCCCAGGTTTCATAAACACAGAAGTAAACCTCATTGAAGGAACTGTAACGTATATCGCATCGTCGTTCGAAGGAGACGGCGGATGGTCCCTGTTAAATCTGACAAGAGCGGTGACACTAGTCAGCCAATATACATCAGCAGCTACATTCACTGTCAGCTTAGAGAGAAAGTCGACGTTTATGGTTGTAAACATCATTCTGCCAATATTGTTTCTGGCTGTAATCAACCTGCTAGTGTTTGTACTGCCGCCCGATGCCGGGGAACGGGTATCATACTCCGTGACTCTACTCCTGTCGTTAGCAGTGTTTGTGACATTGCTTGGAGATAACCTGCCGAAAACGTCAGACCCGCTCCCCGTGCTTAGCTATTATCTGTTAGCAACCCTGACCCTCAGCACGCTCATGTGTGTTATGGCCATCCTGAATCTTTCAATATACCATAAAAATGAGCAATCTCGACCACCAAAGTGCATTTCAGTCGTAGCTGGTGCAGTACTTTGCCGAAATACATTTCTCAAGTCTCAGAAAGTTGAAGACATTGCCGAAACCGACATTAAACCGACAATGGAGAAACAAGGTGCAGAAATGAAGGTAGCAATCGAAGACAACAAGGAAGTAACGCTCAGCTGGAAGGATGTTAGTTACGCTGTTGATATTATGTGCTTAGTGGCATTTATAATTGTTATGTTTGTTATCAATATCTACTACCTTGTACAGTTAACATCACAATAGGCACCGAAATAGTTTTGCTTCGAACGACTTTTGTACGCAGCAGAAACGCTTTCTTATTTTATATAATTAGAATTGGCCTATTAAAGGATATTTAACGTTTTAAATGTCATTATTTAAAATTAAGTTTGAATTTTCTACAAAATAGCGTTATCAAATTATTATTATTTAATCTCATTTAAAGGAAAAAAACAACATTAAGAATGATTTTCTTCAAGTCGATATGTCATTGGCCAAAACCGAATGATTCATATTTTGTATTGAAAGAGAAAGATAAAATGCAAAACGTTGGAAAACATATACATGTATAAATGCCTATAAATAGAATTAAGGCATTAAAGGAACTAGTTTTACCAATTTGAATATCTTAACCAAAATTTCGAGTTACAATAAGTTCACCATAAAAAGATAGACAATTATTTATTTTCGAAATTGAAGAAGATATTGTAACAAAGTTGTAATACATAATGTGCCGTCCTTCTTTCGATCTAAAAATGGACAGTCGTCTGACAACACCTATTTTTTGCTTCCTGCTATACCAGTGTGTGTATACCACGTGGTTATTGCGTGTACCTTGTAGTTATCTCTGATTTAAATCTTCATTTTAAGCAAACTATTGCCTTCTGACATAACATATATGGCCTAATTTATTACATGGTATACAAACACAATGTATACACCACCTGGGCGCAGTGTGTTATTGAAATTATCACTATTAATATGTGTAGTACGGTATACTTTACGACCTCGCTCAACAAATGTCATAAAAGCAAGACCAAATGTTACAGGACTATTTTCCGGTAAGAAACCATTGTTCGTTGTATGTAACCTCCATTGTTAGTTTCTTCCCTTTGTTATTAAACAGCCTTTAAAGACTTATGGGTATTTTTCTTCTTAGTCTCTTTGGTTAAAAATAAGATAGCAGAAATATTAATACATCCTTAAATTCTTACTTATTCATGAGCTAAAGATGGATACCAGTATGCAGCATAATGTCAACCGTTAATGGTTTTGGAAAGCCTAAACTAAGAACTTATTGTCCATATTCAAAACTAAACTAGAATACAAATCTTAAAAATGTGTATAGTTAAATACGTTCCTTATGAATACTTTTGAATTCAGTGTTAAGATCAACAGTTTTAAACATGTATCATATAAATCGAACGTAAATACCTGATGTCTCCCCACACCTGCCGTCCACACATTCTAGGTCACCGGAAAAGGAGCGGCACGGGGTGCTGTCGTCACAGTAGCCGTTTATCCGTCCGTCTATCAAGATACAGGGGTATGAAATTTACATTTAAATTTTGTAAAATTCATTGAACTAAATAAAAGTAGAATGATTTTTTAAAACCTCTCATTCAAATTATTATTGTCTATTGAACACTGATAATGTATTGTAATGTACCAGATGCTAAAACTCGTTTTACGATATTATGACATGGTATGATATTGCACAGACAAAAATATCACTTCAAACCAATTTAATCGAAGATACAATAAACGTTCTGCTTAAAGATGCACTCTTACTCCCAAATAAGATTTTCCACAATAAATACAATTGTTTTAATATACCCAAAAGGATGAATAAATGTCGAAAACAATGGTTCTTACGAAGGATACCAGGTTAAATTTCAAAGGAAGGTTAAAAAAAACATGGGTTTTTCTACCTAGACTAAAGAAGATCACAAGTTAATCTTTTAGCATTCACCAATCATTTAATATTTTTGCGTTTTCAGCTTTTAAATACACGGTTACAATTTTGTTATCAGTATTAAATATTTTCCATTATGCATTATTTAGTAAGTAGTTAAAGGTTCATCACCCAAATTCTATGTTTGTTATACATGTATATGTATTGAATAAGAGTGTCACTTTAAAGATCTCATAACGACCCATAGAAAGTCACTTTCTGACGACCTGTCTGTCAGTCAAACAGAGTCATTCTTTCTTATCGTTGATATCTTGGTGTGAGAGAGCATAAACATCTCTGAAGAAGACATTAAGACAAAAAATAGCGAATAGAAAATGTGAACAATATTAGAAAGTATAATGTGTTACCTTGGTAACAATATGTGCTGTAAATATGGAAGCCTGTCGAGCAGCTGACGCAGACGTTGTCCGGATTTGAGCACGCAGCTTTCGAATAACCGGAACAGGATTACATGCGCCACCTAGCGACCCGGCTGAAATTAAAGGGAGCAATAGTTTCAATAAAGACATTTTTTTAACTTAAATTGGTATTCAATATTGGTCTTCATTGAATCTATGAACGATGTAGCTAATCAGATTACTCAATATAAGTAAACGGACCTTTAAAGTGAATGATGTATGACCATAAGAGTTAAGTCGTTTATTTAATTCCAGCTCCTATATGTGTGTTAGGTCGATTTAAGAGACAGCGAAAATCTGACTAAATTACTAGGTACCGAGTAGCTAGCGCTTGTAACATTTCGTTAAAACGTGCCCCTGATGGTGTTTGAACCACATCTTAGTTGCTGTGTTTTTCATACTTCATAAGTCGAAAAATGAGCAGAACTCAACAAGGGGTCATTATGCACCAGTCAATTGTAACCACGCCCCCAGGTCCGAGGGTATACCGGGGATAGCCGGGGAAATGGGCCGTGTTTTTACCTTCCAGGTGGCCCAGCAGTGCCGGGTGAATGCGGTGGTTTTGTCCTCGAACCAAAAACAGCGGGGAATGAGCCTTACCTAGAGTCCCTTGGGTGCAGGGGCATTTGTCGGGGATTTTACCAGCAGTTCGTTCCCGCAGGGTGGGGATTTTACCCGGGGTAATGGCTAGACCGAAAGTCAAAGTCCCCGCTATTCCCCGGACCCCGGACCTGGGAGGGGGGGGGGGGCGAGGTTACAATTGACTGGTACAGTATCTTGAGGCTAGTTTGCATGTTAAAATCATTTTGATTTGCTAATAGTATTTTTAAATTAATATTGACCTATCAACAAACAGTTTGGGTAATATTTTACCAAACAAGAAGTTAACCAGTTATTTACAAGTGGCTACAGCACGCGATTAGCATTAATTAGGTCATACCACTTGGTGCTCCTGCGGTCGGGTCTGTGACGGTGCCGTACACAGTCAGCTGCCCGGAATACAGCTTCATGTTCCCTGAAATACGATTGCATACATACATATCATTTATTCAACATTAAATGTTACAACATTCATATCCATGAGACATAACATATGACATAAATCATATACAAAACATCGTGAAGAGCAAATACATGGTCAATAGAGAAGTAGATTATTTAGTATCAAAAATATTCTTCACATTATTAAGTTTTCGATCGTAACAAAAATGTGTGAAACCAAAATTAACAAACACTTTGCACAGTTTCTTGCTGTCTGATGATAAAAGTGTAATGAACTTTTGCTGTGTTGGCCATTGGCAAAATATGTGTTGAAGTATTCTTTGCAAGGTTGCTCGTTAATATGATCGTTTCATATGATTTATTTAATATGTTTTGCATTTTGGCTATAGATTATATGTCATTTAATGCTGAATAAACGTTTTGTTATGTTATGTTATAAACAAATGTTAAAAGGAAGTAAAAAAAATGAACATTCACTGTAACAGTATGTGTATACCACGTGATAAATTACGTCATATATGCTACACCAGAAGGCAACATTTTGCTTAAAATGAAGACTTAAATCAAATATAATTTTTCTTTTACAAAACCATTTTAATTAAAACAAGAATGCACTTAAAGAGCCCCGCCTTCGTTTTATTACCGGAGTTTGATAACTTCATAAGGTGTGTATACCACGTGATATATTGCGTCATAAATGCTACGTCGGAAGGCAATATTTTGCTTCGGATTATGACTTTAAACAAAGATAACTTCACTATCTCTTTATCATTTCAAATGAAACATAGCGCAGTCTACATCGCTTACGGAGGCCCGCCTTCGGTCTTTTACCAGAGTTTGATTGAGAGTTTAGTTTTCATAAACACTTCGACAAACCTTTTCACAATACGGCCGTTTGACGGAGCACTGTCAAAACAATATTTTGGAAAAAGGTTTGTCGAAGTGTTTGATGAAACTAATCACCTTATCAAACCTCTGTAATAACACGAAGGCGAGGCTCTGTAAGCGGCATAGACTGCCCTTTGTTTTATTTAAATTGGTGTAGGTAATAAAAAGTTGTCTTTGATTTAAATCTTTATTTTAGGAAAAATGTTGCCTTCCGACGTAGCATTTAGGACGTAATTTATCACATGGTATACACACACTGTTCCCTATTTGTTTGGAAATGAAATCGAAACCCTAGTTAAAAAGTGAAAATTCCATTATCTTAATATCATTAAAACGAACAGAAACTAAAATAGCAATTTGCAAATAAAAACTGACAACAAAGTAACAATTTGGAACTTTCTTTAAGATATAGACATGTCCCAAACCGATTTCCATACTCTTCGGATTACTTTATTATAAGGCTTAAGGACTTACAACCAGCGTTATATGTGGCGTTAAGGGCTAAAGTCCAGTCCCCTACCGGATCTTCCTCCCACAGGTGAACGGTCATAAACTGATGGTTCGTCTCTTCCTCCGCATAGTCCCAGTACCGCGCGCTAAAATATACATGTTAACAATTCTATGACTTTTGTACATCTTACGTAACTGACATTGGGTAGATTATCTCGAACATTGTTAACGGTAACAACCTATCGTAAACGTCATCGTTGTTTACTTTCAAATCTTTGCTATTCTTGAAGTATATTGGATAATATTGTGTTCTGCACAATTTCTATAACGATTTGAGACAATAGCCGTTGTTTATATTCAAGTAAAATATCACAGTATCAAACAATTCACGCTACAGTCGAACCCCGTTGGCTCGAACTCGCTTGGCTCGATTGTCCCGTTGGCTCGAACTGGATGTATATAACCGATTCTTTACTATTGAATGTATGAATTCACGCTTGGCTCGATATTTCCGAGGCTCGAGGTATTTTCCCAGTCCCTGTGAGATCGAGTCAAAGGGGTTCGACCGTATAATGTAGTTAATCACTATTGTACTCTTTGATACCGAAACTGCAGAAAAATACAGCTGCACTCTCACAGATATACCCGATTTGCAACTTTTTTTATTTTTTGCCTTGGAAAGAGGAAAATTTTGCGTAAATATCTGCAAACCAATGATATAAGATTGCTGACAAAAATCAGATCGTAGATTTTCATAATTCCGTTCGAAAATTAATGTTTTAGTGCTTAAACCGTTACTAACGGTTTAAGAAAAACGCACAAAACATCAATTTTTTAACTTAAATATAAAAATCTGCGATCTAATTTCATTGTAATTTCATTGTCAGCTGTCTTATATAATTGGTTTCCTTGTATTTTCGCAAAAATTGGCTCGTTCTAAGACAAAAAATAAAAATGTTGTCAAAACGTTCAATCTGTGAGAGTGCAGCTTTAAAGTATAAAACAATGTTCTGTTTTTGTGGGATGCGAACCCACGCCGGTACAGTCAAGGAAAAATTAGAAAACCGACAACAAAACCTCACGCCCACAGGGACACAAACATACGGATAAATTAACCTTTAAGACTTTTGTTGAGCCGATTTACTAACGCTATACAAATGGTGGACTGAATAAAACAATATTTGAGTATAATATTTTTCGAAGTGTTTCAGCCTTCAGTGTCTTAATTGTAACACTCCAAATGAATTGTCACACTGTATTTCGTCATACAGATAGTGCATTTTACATACACATGAGCGCAACCCCTTTTATACCAGACTAAAATACATTTTTCAGTTTAATACTGTCAATGAGAATAAGAGTTTCGTGATTTGGTATATATGTCCGAATTGTCATGGTTATTATGTGTACTAAATTTCAAGTGAATATCTTGCATAGACGCCGACATATAATGACATTTTGACAATGCCAAAATGAAAATGAGAAAGAGAGCAGCTATTACAATCAAAGCGCGTTAAGCGTTGAAAGGCTGTAGACACCAAATGCGGGATTTTACTTGTTTTCCATTCAGTTCAAAGGCAATAACGATTGAACCCGATTTTTTACCTTGAGTGGCACCAGACTGTAGCTGATGAGTGCCTGTCATTACCTAAAAGAGTAGGTAAAGTGATGATTTTTTATACAATAAGCTAGTTTTAAAATATAAACTGATAAATCATTGCAAGGTTATTGTTAGTGTAAATCAAACTAAATCCGATATTGGCTAAGAAGTTTTGATTATTTGAAGTTGGTAATTTAAGGCAGAGTATTTTAGTCAACACATTTCCATCTACATTTGTGTGAATTATCTATAACTATCTATTCCTTCGATTCCTCACTAAAATTTGTTTAAGATATTAACTTTGCAATCTTAAAACGTGGAATTTTAATTTGCACTATTTCAATACGCATTACATTATTCGTCCTCTTTTGTAACCAAGGGGCATTAATTCTTTTAAGATGTCATGTCAAGAAGTAGATCTGACGATTAATGATTTCGTTTTGAATCATAAGAAAATAAAACGGTACTGATTATAAATAAGTGGTCAATTTCATAGTTTGATTCTCAAGTTTGCCCAAACATTTAATTCAGTAAATCAGCAGCTAGTCGTTATCGATTTAATCAGTGAAGCGGTAGAAATAAACAGTGGCTGTACCAAGTTATCGGGTAGTTTAAATAGTATAATGTAAACCACTAAAATCTTAAAGATGTAAATCTTTGACCATTAATTAAAGGCACAGCAAAAACCAAGCAGCAGGTGCACCTGAATAAAGTCACCTCCGTCCCTCCCGGAGAGTAAAGTCCCAATTGTACTTTCCCGCGCCATTCCGGTGTGTAGCGAATCTTCACGGTCACGTGTTCAATGTAGGCCACCTGGCACGCCGTCATCGAGAGCGTGTCTGTAATAGCTTCCGTGTCAGACCTGGAAACGATTGTGGTAAACGAAACATGTTATACTTATACAGTCGAACCCCGTTGGCTCAAAATCGCTTGGCTCGATTTCTTCGTTGCCTCGAACTGGATGTAAAGGACCGATGTCTTTCTGCTGAAAGAAAGCATTCACGCATAGCTCGAATTTCCTGAGGCTCGAGGTATTTTCGCCGGTCCCTGGGAGTTCGAGCGAACGGGGTTCGACTGTTTAAGAAAAAAATTGGAAATATTGAAATATAACCCACGTTTCTATCTACCATTACAACCGCGATGATAACATTTCGATTCGGACCAGGGATGGTATTCAATATACAACTTAAGTCAATCTTACGGTCATACATCAGTGATTGCACTCACTGTATAGGTCCTTTATTTATAACACGTACTCCGATTAGCTACATCGTTCTGAGATCCAAGTAAGACTAATATTGAATAACACCCCTTGTAGGACACTGTTTTATCCTAAACAGCTATGTGTGAAACGGACTTTCATGACATGCGTAAAATATTTACAATGAGATCTTACTAAAAATATTATCATTTATCAAAAGTGTTTCATTTTATACATTACAATTTGTTTTATAGATTTATCAGTGAAATAAAAATAATATTTCACCGTTTTAAACAGTGAAGTAACAATTTGATAATTTTTTACAGTTCAAATAGTAGCCCAAAAGCCATGATACTAGAATAGTTATATTAAGATACGATTTTGTCCGTACCTTAATTAATTTGTCCGTACCCTGTATTAGTGGAAAACTCGTAACAGGAGAGAACGTCAGGCACAGTCAGCCAGGAGGGCGCCGCGTCCACCATAGCTTCCGCATCCAGCAGACCGAAACCAAAATAATAACTCACTGAAGCATGAATATAACGCGTAAATTAGTTTGACATGTGAACATGTTGCTATATAGTATATATAGTTGTTGTATTGGTGAAGAAGTGGTGGATCCGTGACGACATCGGCGATCGAAACTGTGTGTGACAGACGCCTATACGTCACAAAGGGATGTTTAAAAAGGGAATGTTTTTAAAAAACATACAAACCATGTCATTCTTTTTCTATGACACTTGTTAAATAAAATAAGATCTTACACTTAAATGAATACATAATTATCCTCATTTTCATTTTTGTCGAATGTCTGAATGGAATTTGCCTGAAAACAACGTTTACGGCCATTTGACAACAGCTTTACACGAGGTTATTTAGATGGATATTTATAATAAATTGACATCAGCAGTATATGAATGGACCTTAGCGCGTAGAAAGATGCTTTCGCGAGTACACAGACCTTACCTTATATGTTTAATATTATGGTTACTTAAATCCGTCATTTTACAGCAAAGTTAGTATTAAAGGACGCGTTTGCGAGTAATCCACGTAACATTCTGACTCAATATTAATGGTCAATTGATACGAGCTTTACTTACCTTCTTTCCCAGCAGCGTTAGTGTAGACGGAAGCGTTCGAGTGTAACCCGGTATTATTGGCCGTTTCTACAATCAAGTGATGCATATCTCGCCATGTTAGGTCCGGACTGAAAAAAAACAAACAAGTGTGGATAATTTTTCGATTTGCACAAAAATACATAACCATGCTGAGGAAAATGACCAAGCTTTAAATACTAAGGCGAGTATGAACGTCAATATACGTTTGCAAAATCTGATGTTTAAATTGATTGGCAATGTAAAGGATGTATGTTGTTCAGTCTAACCAACAATTCTACTGGGTACAAGTAGTCCATTTAACTAACTTATTTTTCAGAAGGGACAACTGCATTGATTTAATTATGTATTGTATCTCAGTTCCCTCCCCTGTACTAGGTTGATCTTCGTTATTTATAGAAGTATTATGTAATATAGTTCCAATGAGGTTTTAGTCAGAATTGCCAGAATTTTACGAGTTCAGAGGAGAATTCCCTTCCATATCCGTACTTTAAAGTTTGTTAACTGTTAATATATCCAAATTATCACACACTCTTACTTCTGAATAAACAGGAAAAGATATAAACTAAACATTATTCCATGTATGTTTCAAAAACTGATTTGTATTGAAATTTGGAACTCTCGAGTATGATTTTCAACTTCACATGGACTCAGTTGAATTTTCTGGTCTATTACAAAAGTCTTGAGCCGAAACTCAAGTTTAACCATAGGTTAACATTTTGTGTGTTTTAGTATAATGTTTATGTTTTATTGTTTATTTTGTATTCTCTGATTACTGCGTTTGCCAGACATTGTCCCATTTTAGCACGTGTCATAAACTGCATGACGTAGGTATCACGAGATCGGCGCGCAGTAAATATGCAGATGTATTATATATAATAATAAAAAAACTATGACTAAATGTATTGTTAAAAAACGTGTCAACTGTATACACGCATACTTTGCCTCGAGCGTCAACGCAAATATCCCGGCAGCCAGAGGGCAGGCGGCAGAAGTCCCGGAAAAATCGCTCACGCAGTCGTCGTTGGGTCCCGTCGTATACTGAAACACAATGTCTATGTTTCACATAGATTTAGGAGAAAGTTCAAACATTATCAAGAACAATTTTCCGAAAGGTTTAGTGTATTCGATAACAAAGCAATCCTCAGGTGAAAAGAAACCAATTGGAGGTAAGCTCGACGACGCGAGGGACCGACCTTTTAGCTCGAGTCACATAATGTTTCGAGATGTGACTTTATTGCCTTCTTCCTGAGGAACAAAATATAGGAAGGAGAGGCCTAATGTCAAGATATCTTGTACAATGTGTTTTGCTTGGCTCGAATTTTCGTTCACTCAAATTTTTCTCGACGACTCCGTCGATTTCGAGCGAACGGGTTTCGACTGTATTTATGGCAAATTCTAAAACGTAACCTACTATGTCCGGGTTAGGATCGTCTCCGCTGTACGTTCCGGCCATGGCGGAAGTACACCACTCGGCGTAGTACGTGGGCGCCCCGGTCTGAGAGACTGCGTTAATACCGATCGTATAAATACTGCTCGCGTAACCGTCTGCGTTGCAATCGTCTTCGTCCTCCCCGCCATTTCCGGAAGCCCAAACATAAATGGCACCCTTGCCTGACCGACCCTACAAAAATAACCGAGCGTCATGATAAGGGAGGTGAAGATTATAAGTATCTTTCATGACCGAGAGTATAAGATAGGTTCATCCCGATCCGAGCGTAGGGTGTTTTGCGGAAACGAGGTTTACCGAGTTTCCGCAAAACACCCTACGCAAGGATTGGGATGAACTTATCTTACACGAGCGGCTTAGTCCAAATAATTGTACGTTGACGGATTTTTTTTTAGATTTTTGATATGGCAAATCCTTCACGTACAAATTGTTTAGTATCAAAAGTGGGTAGTTGTTCCGATCAGGATTCCGGGTTAAAGCATATAGCGTCTATAAAATATCATAAAAACAAGAAATATTACCAGATAATGTTATTTTATATTAGTTCCGTACACAAAAATTAAATATCCAACTTATAATAATGAGTTTGACGGCTTTTCTTCATTTCATTCTGTCAAAACATTACGATATATACATAAAGGGCACCTGCAAGGCTTTAGGGCACAGTTTTAAATCGCTCGGAACATTTCGGCCATGGCCGAGTTGTAACGATTGTATAACGAGGTCTATCTCGAAGCTTTGTCGGAGGAGGCCGAGTTATTACGATTGTATCGAGTTGTTCCCCTTCGCATAATTGTTGTCTGTGTCAGTCAACTTTCGTTTTATTGGAAAGGTAAACAACATGTTTTAATGCATTAAATGCTTGTTCAGTGCAAAATAACATTTCACTTACATGGTAAAATATGAATATAACTCTTTATGATCAATTTCAACCATAAAATACTTCACTTAAAACAATTTCAATATTTTTATAACACCCCCGTTTTTTGCACATTCCCGTTTAGACGTTAGGGATTGGAAGAATCCCGTATAACACGTCTATTATTTTAGACTAACGAGCGGCTATGGTGAGATGCTTTTTCTCCCACCTCAGTTAAACAAAATAAAGAAAAAAAAATGTATTTTTTTGCTTGAACTCTTTTGTGCGTAGTGAAAATAAATGCGTTTGGATATGTGATAGTTCGTGGTTGTCATGGATATGCGTAAATAGTTCTGAGGAGAGTGCAGCATTATTTCTTGAATGGTGCGTGAAAACTGTTTTATGATGCCATTTGAGGCGAGAAATAATTAATTACCATTCTAAATATTGCTAAGTATAGATGGCCGGTCATGGTGCTTCTTTTTTCTCTTAAACAGGGTGAAGAATCACGTGACTTAAGGGGGTCAAAAAAGTAATTTGAAATTAACGTCACGTACTTGTATGTTTACATCGGTTGTGACCCGTGGTGACCCATGTAAGAACCCCTTTAAATCACGTGATCCTCACCCTGCTACAGATAACTACACATACTTTATCAAAGACTCCTTCATTTGGCTTCTATTATCTCTGTATTCTTATAATTCACTTACATCAGTGACACCAGTTTTTAACGCCTCTTCTAAGACATCCGAAAGTGGCGAGATATTTTCTCCATCGTCCACCGGGCCCCAGCTGTTACTATAAATATCCACGTAGTCGAGTTTGTGTGTTATATAAAATGTGAATATGTTTCTTCAGTGACAATGTTGTCACATTAATCTTTTTTCTGAAATAAAACTCCCATAACAAAAACTACCCATGAAAATGTAAAAAAATCTATGTTTTATTTTACATTTTTTTTATGCCAGAAATAGTTCGTTTCTGAACCATGTGGTTTAACACATTTATAAATATGGAAAAAAAATGTTGACCGGTAGCCGCACCACCAGGCTGTTTGCATTCGTAAGCAATTCTTTTTGGTAATTCATGGTGTATATTTCGTATTCTTATGTGTACAAGACGGCTGCTTTCAGTTGAAGCTCTTGTTTAAATAAGCGTGTAGTGTTGACATGATATCTTCTAGATGCCATTAGTTAAGTGTAAATTACATGATCTATTTGAGTAAAAATATTCGGAGCTCCTCGGCCATTTCATTTTCAATAAAAATGGCATATGAGTTCCGAATGGAGTAGAAATGGTCTGTAAATGTTGACTGCTACCTTAGTGTTGTCTGCGACAATATCATCATCATATTCATCATCAGAATAAGTAGATGATATCGGCAAAAAATATTCGATAAAGTACATCGAGACCATAGGCGACGATGACGCCATAATTCGATAAACAACTACAAGGTACCAAACGAACACCAAAAGGAATATTATTTTGTTATTATAACAAATTATTCCATGTGCAATTCATATATTAAGGCATCGGTGATGTACCTGTTTTAAAGGGCCTTTTTGTTTAAATAGCATGTTGAGTCTTATCCATTAAAGTCTATTTACTTTCGAGCACCATAATAAGAACAGGTACAGTAATAAGAAATCGGATACACAAACTTTCGGATATCGTGATTATGAAATTGGTACGGTGACTTACGCAGTAGGTCTTGTTAAAGCTGCTTGTGAAATTTTATACACTAGATAATTAATAACACCTTGGAAATTTTAGAAGAGTTTTAACAGTTTTATAATATCTTGATATTTACAAAAATGCTGATTAGTAGGATGCCAATTAACAAAGAATGCTGATTCAAAAGTGGTCTTTAGTACTGTATTGGTAACCTAGCAACGATCTCGGCCAAAGTGTGAAGTGAATCGATAAATTGTTTATTGCACTATGTTCTTTTTGTGACAGATTTATATGGTATTTTAGCATGGTTAATAGAATTTTGAAGTTTTTAAAATAAGTTTTCAGGCCAATTTCATATGATTGAGGTTTTTTATAGCTAAAAAATCTGCAGGATGGCCTTAGACGGGTCTCAAAAGCAGTATATTTTACCTTCCAATGATAGAGTTCACATTTCTGATTTAGACTTTTGTCAATAAAGCGTAGCCATTTTGAAACCGTATAGCAGGTGCTGTTATCTTCTGTTTAATATGCTTAGCGCTGGGATATGTCATTCTAGGCTAGGAAAAAAAACAAATGCGATATGGACTCGTTGAGTTGCCAAATAAAAAATCATCAAAGACTCTGAAGCGGCTGTTAATATGGACTATTAACATCACCAGGGGTTTAAATAAGACCCAAAATCAGGAATTTTTTAAAATTCCATGTTTGATTTTCATAGAATTTGTAGGTAAAGAAGCGCATTTGATGCACAACTCAAAATGTTTGTTTTCATGTTTATTGTTTATATTCAACCATAACAAGAGTCTAGTATAGGGGCGCATGGGGATGCGAGTGGGAGGGGTCCACCCCTGTCACAGGGGGGGGGGGTATGTGGGGTTTTCTTATTGAATGTTTTGTTTTCATACTCAATTTGAACCATTTTCCATGATTTTCAGACTTGTACAAAATGTTGTTGCTTTTTCACAAATTTTAGAAGGGTGTGTTTAAATATCAAAATTAAAATTTGTCTTTTTGTCTGTGGTAATATGACTGTACTTGTCTGGATTCTTCTTTAGTATCATGATTATACACTTTTACTCTCAACAATTATGCAAAGCAAAACAAAAAATGTCGGTTCATTCCCCGTCAAGGCAAACTGTGAGAATCTAAACAATTATAGTTTAACACGAATGAAAATAGCTCTCTAGATAATTATATGAGCAAATAATGCTTACAACGCTTACAACGCTTACTTGCAATATAAAAACCTGACAATTGCAAAGTACATGTACAGGAGACAATATTTAACTGTATCTACAAACCTAAATTGTAATGCAAGAATGTCTATAAAACAATTATAATGTAATGGCACTTACCCTGGTATCAGGTGTTAATAATACTTAGTATTAATGCACATTCATTCCCCAACAGCTTTTCGGCTGCATAACTGCAGACGTGGCAGTTCCGTCCGTCCACCCAGAGAATGTTACACGTCTGTCTTGGTCAAAAACCTGTTCCCAACTAACTAGAGAATTACACACCCAAAACATGTACAAATTATGATGACAGAAAAATGGTCAGAGCAGTGAAAATTGGTCAAGTGTTACCGTATCGTGTCGATACAATACTACCTAATGATTGATTTTAAATCAATGTTTAAACTAGTACAAGCAAATTGTATTAAATAATAATACCATAATATAAATGTAAAATGAGATTTGTGACAATGGATATATTTTAAAATAACTTGCCACATGTGCTCCACATATCAAGAAGACGTGTCGCGTGCAAGATCCGTGTCCCTACCTCTTACGTCAAGGTCACACTTAGTGTTTGTTCACAATGGAGTGCTGCATATATGGACAAAGAGTATAGGTTGTCGTGTCCAAGCTGTAATTAACTTTCTCTTGTATGGACAGATTTAAAAATAACTTGCCACATGTTTTCCACATACCAAGACGAAAATGTCAAATATGGGTGTTTTTTTCTATGTTCAGAGGCAATTCAAAATAACTTGCCATATGTTTTTGACATGTAAAGGCAAGATCAAATTTTCATGTACTAACCTTGTTCATAGGCCAGTGTCACATTTGGGGGCATTCGTCACATACTGTGACAGCTCTTGTTTTATGATATATTTTTTAACGAGTTTAGGCAGATAATGGGGGATTCCACCGTTTTGAGGTATTGCATGTATGATCAATCCTTGCGATGTAAATATCTATCACAATACATGATGACAGACATTTCATACTGATCTCCGAATGGGATGAAGATCAATAATTTCTGAAATGATATTTCCAAAACTTAACATAATTTATTAGGATATTGAATGAATCAGCTCAGGTAAAAAGACTCCTAAAAAGTAATTTTTAATTTGGATTTTTCTGAAGATTGGGAAAAAGATTACATTTCTTGCTTTGAGAATGGGTCCAATAGTCAGACTCAGACCTGTGGTTATTTGAGTAAAGGCCTGGACACCTATCCAAAATCCAGTATAATTATGTTGACTTAATTAATTGTTAGTCAGTCTTTAAAATATGCCGAGTCAATTATCTATGTAAAGTTGAGCTTTCAGATGGAAATGTTTTTCAAAAGGTTTGAGATTTGAGCTGATAATCTGTACAAGTAATAAATTATAGCGAAATAAACCTGTGAGACTGATATAAGTCTGAATCGAAAAAAAAATCTGTTCTGTTTCTGTGATCAGAGTAAAGTCATTTGAGTTAACTTTAATCAATGTCAGGTTCTGCATTATGTTTGGTAAATTTAATCATCAATGCTCAATTTGAAGAAAGTCGCAAACAAAATAAAATTCTGCAGTTACTACTTTTAAATTATAGGCATCAGAAAACTGGATTCTAAAAAAAAATGTTTAAAAATTAAATTTAATAACAGATGACTCATTTATTATAAGCATCTGATTGTTAACTAAACAGATTTACTGTATGAAAATCTAACATCATTACCCCTACTATTGCATATTTGCAATAATTGTGCTATTTTTAGCTCATCTATTCAAAGAATAAGGAGACCTATCCTAGTCACCCAAGCGTCGTTACCGCTTTTGTTAAGTTTGCGTACCACCTCAAATATTTTTAAGTCCATTGACGTATGGCTTTGAAACTTTGCACACTTGTTCACCATCATGCCCCCTGAACTGTACACAAGAGGAGGTAACTTGATCAAGCATTTTGACAATATTATGCCCCTTTTTCTAAATTAATGTAAATATCTCAGCACATCAATGATCATGTATTGCATTGACACCTAATCTAACAGTGATCCATGATGTTTTGCCAAAACTTTTCAATCCATACACTGATAAGCGGAGGAATAGTCAAGCGCGCTGTCTCTGTGATAGTTCTTGTCCTTTCAGTGTCTATAAGTCCTAAACTAGTTGTTAGAGGAATACTGGATTCTGACATTTATTTTTGTAAAGCTAATGGAATGAAGATGATTATGTAATAAAAGTGCTCATCTGAAAAGTCTTTTCATGTCGGATTAAAATGTCACACAGTATTTACAAAAGGGGTGTCAATTGGTATGTGACGGAATTTTATAAATCTGCAGTTAATTGCTCAATTATTGGACAAGACCTAATGCATCGAGGTTGATTAAGTTTTTTAACTTATCAGATACTACTGTGAACTTTTAAAAAAATATTTTATCATGAATAAATTGTTGTTGTTTTTTCAAAAAAGACACTTTCATGTGGTCTTAAATTTCTGGACTTCATTTCATTCAATAAAAGAAAAACAAATTTTGGGCCTGGGGTACTAGGTACGAAAACGTTTTGAAATACTAAATATCAATCATTTGTTAAGATAATTATGCTCACTTCCCACTTAGGACACTCAGGTTCGATTCTTGGTCTGAAAGCATAACTTAAGATTGGTAAATTATCAAAGGTGGAAAAATGATCACTGATGAGTGCTGCAGTGCACAGCAGGGACCTTTGTGTATCTCTCATATGTAAATGTAGAGGAATTGTTGCCATCTTTGGCTGATTCTTTACTATGACGTAATGAGAAAATCCACTTGTTTCATTATGGACCAATCAAGTCAAATTCAAATTGAAATGATGTTCTTATTTCATTGACCAGTAGATGACCCATATTGATATTAGGGATCATTGTGTCAAGGGTCCAGGTCAGTGACCCTGATAGCAAAAGGCTGTTTGATAACTTGACAATGCCTGTACCCACGGCCCTCAAACTTTGCATTTAGATTGGGGGAAACCAGTATTTGATAGTGTTGTGCCGATGATCAATTATAATTGATCAGAAAGGCCTATGTCGGAGAGAGTCACTAGTGAAATTTGAACAATCGACTATCGAAACAAGAGGCATAACCGCTACCAATCAAAATATGTCATGAAAATATGTTTTGAGTCTGGTTTTTGGTAGTTAAAGTTGAAATGCTACAGTATAACTGTTAAGTTATCTGGTCATTTTCTAATCAGTCAGTTACTATGTACAGTACCTTTATCATAACAAATTGTCCTTGTAATTGAAACCTTAATGGATTGGTTCTAAACTTCTCATATTTGTGGTTTAAAAGTGAATTTTAGCTCACCTTAGCTGTAGGCTTAGGGTGAGCTTTTAGGATTGATGATTGTCCGTCGTCTGTCG
Source organism: Mya arenaria (assembly GCF_026914265.1). Classification (NCBI taxonomy): domain Eukaryota; kingdom Metazoa; phylum Mollusca; class Bivalvia; order Myida; family Myidae; genus Mya; species Mya arenaria. The sequence goes on from NC_069126.1 coordinate 24,322,025, forward strand.
TCCATACACACTTAGTTTGTTAATACTCTTGGGGTCACATTGTGCCTGAATTGTCAAGAAACTTGGTCAGGACGTTTGTCCCAGTAATTACTCGAATGAGTACGAAAATGGGTCATCTGGGGTCAAAAACTAGGTCACAGCGCCCCAATATGGAAAAACCTTGTTAACACTCTAGAAGTAACATTTTCAGCCCAAATGTTGTGTAAAGTTGTCAGAAAGTTGTTTATTGATTTCTAGCTCAAGTTTGAATACGGTTAACTGGAGTCAAAAACTAGGTCACAGAGCCCAGATGTGGAAAAACCTTGTTAACACTCTAGAAGTACCATTTTCTTGGAAATTTGTCAGAAAGGTTGTTTGATGTTTTCTAGCTCAAGTTTGAATATGGGTTATCTGGTGTCAAAAACTAGGTCACAGAGCCCAAATATGGAAATACTTTGTTAACACTCTTGAGGTAACATTTTCAGCCCAAATATCCTGGAAATTTGTCAGAAAGGTTGTTAAGATGATTTCCAGCTCAAGTTCGAATATGGGTCATCTGGGTCAAAAACTAGGTCACAGAGCCTAAATATTGAAATACCTTGTTAACACTCTCTAAGTAACATTTTCAGCCCAAATATCCTGGAAATTTGTCAGAAAGTTTGTTTGATGATTTCTAGCACAAGTTCGAATATGGGTTATCTGGGATCAAAAACTAGGCCACAGAGCCCAAATATAATAATACCTTGTTAACACTTTCGATGTAACATTTTCAGCCCAAATATCCTGTAAATTTGTCAGAAAGGTTATTTTGATGATTTCTAACTCAAGTTCGAATATGGGTCATCTGGGGTCAAAAACTCAGGTCACAGACCCAAATACGGAAATACCTTGTTAACACTCGAGGTAACATTTTTAGCCCAAATATCCTGGAAATTCGTCAGAAATGTTGTTTCAATGATTTCTAACTCAAATTCATATATGGGTCATCTGGGGTCAAAAACTAGGTCACAGAGCCCAAATAAGGAAAAACCAAGTCAACACTCTCAAGGTACCATTTTCAGCCAAAATATCCTGGAAATTTGTCAGAAAGGTTGTTTTGATAATTTCTAGCTCAAGTTTGAATATGGGTCATCTTGAGTCAAAAACTAGGTCACAGAGCCTAAATAAGGAAAAACCTTATTAATTCTCTTGAGGTATCATTTTCAGCCCAAATATGGAAAAACATTGTTAACACTCTCAAGACAACATTTTCAGCCCAAATATCCTGTCAATTTGTCAGAAAAGTTGTTTCCATGATTTCTAATCAAGTTTGAATATGGTTAATCTGGGGTCAAAAACTAAGTCACGGAGCCCAAATATAGAAATACCTTGTTAAACACTAAGAGGTTACATTTTCATACATCAGAGAAGCCAAATCCCTGTTATTGCCCTTTAATTTTAACAAGTCTATAGCACAAAGTTTTACTGAGGTGAGCGATATAGGGCCATCTTGGCCCTCTTGTTTAAACATGAAATTTATCTTTCTTTGTGTCTATTTTACACAAGTGACATGTATACAGTATGAAATAAAATTATATAAGTTAAACCACAGAGCTAGTGGTCACATGTTATGTAATAGTAACTTGTAAACACTAAAGGATAGTTGTGTTCTGGATAAATAATGTAATCTAGCAAAGAAATGTACACACAATATTGTTAGGGAACATTGGTGCTTAAAACTGGTGCATGTACTGTATCTTTATGCCTTAAATATGACAGGGCTTTTTCTGCCCATTTTGGGAAAAAGACCTTAGACATTTTGGGAAATTGTGTTGTGAAAATGCCAAAATTTGTAAATTTTACAGTTAAAAAACAACAACGTCTAGTCTCCTGCGATTAGGAAATGATTTAATATTTGTTTATTTACCCTTTAAAAGACCCAAAAAATATCAATCCTTGGGGTGTAATATCTATTGCAATATATCATGACAGTAAATAGTTTATACTGATCTCTGAATGTGATGAAAATTATTGATTTCCAAGTTCAATTATCAAACAAACTTTACATCACATAATTTATAAGGATGTTGAAAATGAACCAGTACAGGTAAAAAGACTTCCTAAAAAAAAAAAAAAAAAATTATTTGGATTTTTTTCTGAAGATTGGGAAAAATATAATATTTTGCTTTGGGAATGGGTCATGATCAAATCGATAAATAATTGATCATATATATAGGTTTCATAAACTGATTATCGATAGTATTTTTCTGTCTGATTCCAAACACTAATATAACATAACATAACATATCTTTATTCAGCATTAAACGGCATATGCACATTTATAGCCACATAATAAAGTACAATATGGAACAATGAAGACACAGATTATTTACAGAGAGGTCAAACATTCAAGAAAGTAGGTGTCATGTTACAAAAAGACATAGTAACAATTTACATATTTCAATACGTTAAGATTTACATTCAGATAAATGATCAATAATGAAGTGTTATTGCTGTAGCATTTGTTCTAAGGCAAAATGCAAATAGATAAACTTCGCTAAGTTGTTAATACAGTGAACAGATGTTGATGACAAAAGATTGTCAAATTTATTAAGATTAGGCCACGAGTTATAATAAGGTTTGAGATATTGTTGTCGGAGGAGTTTGTATTTAGGACATACGAGTAAGAAATGATACTCACTTTCTACGACATTCATGTTACAGTGTAAGCATTTACGTTCCGATCTTATAATGTTTATATACCTTCCAGTTTCAATGGCTAGGTCGTGTGACGAAAGTCTAAATTTTGTAATAGCTATTCTATATTTATTTTCATTAACGCAGTTTAGATATTTTTCAAACTGAAAGTCATGCTTAAACCTTGCGTATGATGATAGTCTACTTGAGTTGTTAATGTTTGCATACCAAGTTTGCTTATATATATCGACGATGCGTTGTTTAATTAATTCAAAGCTGATATCAGCAGTGTATTGATTTTGCCAGATGTTTGTCATTCCTATTTGGTTTAATATTACTTTAATTTGATTAGCCCAATTTTTGCCTCCATATATGTTATTGTTATCAGCGTCAGTCTTGAGAAATGTATATGCATTTACCAATAACGCATTATTTGATTTTAATATTTTAATCCAATATTTTATCATTATTAATCGCCTAGCTATTATCATAGGGAAGCGCCCAAGTTCACCGTATAATCCGTCTAAATTGGTCGACTTTTTTACGTTTAAAATTTTTCGGAGAAATTTACAATGGATTATTTCTATATTTTTAGATTCGTGATTTCCCCATACCTCTGCACTATAGTTAATAATTGGTGAAACAAGACTGTCAAATAGTTTGCATTTATCAATTGAATGTAACTCGATTTGGTTGAAAACGATAAATAAGTTATGGAGTGCGTATGAAGCGTGCTGTGCTAGTCGCTTTTGTGTTCGAAACCAATTACCATTTTTAAAGAAGTGGATGCCCAAATATTTGAAGGATTTTACAACGTCTAGTATAGTATTACAGAGTAAGAATTCAAAGTTTGTGTGACGTCCATTTTCAAATATCATAACTTTTGTTTTGGTGGTATTTATTTTTAGTCCCCAGTCATTGCAATATCGTTCCAGGTCATTTAACATAGACTGCAATGCTTCTGGTGTTTGAGCGAATAACACCGCATCATCTGCAAAGAGTAACAGAAATATCTTGATTTCATTTGCTGTAAAAATACCAGCTATATCAGCGTTAATATTATTTATAATGTCGTTCACGAAAAATAAAAACATTAGACTGGAACTTGGATCCCCTTGTTTAACACCGATATTTGATTCAAAATACCGTGATGTGTTCGAATTATACCATACACAAGATTTGACAACGCTATACATAGCTTGAAGCGCCTTTACCATTTTTAAACTCACATTTTCGTTAAGTAGTTTTTGCCATAGATGTAATCTATCTATTTTAAAACATTTTTCATAATCTAAAAACGCACAATACAATTTCTTTTTCGAGCTAAGTGTTTTAGAAATAATGGACTGTAAAATGAAAATACAATCAACTGTAGACTTTTCCTTTTGGAAACCAAACTGATTCGTTATAATTTTTTCATGTTCTTTTGACCATTTTGTGAGCCTATTTAATAGTACCTGTGAATATATTTTTCCTATAATATTTATCAGAGTGATTCCTCTGTAGTTTTTGGGATCCTCTATGTCCCCCCCTTTGAAGATTGGTACAATTATACCCAGTCCCCATGAGTTTGGATATTCGCCGTTATTAAATAGAGTACACAGTTTGAGTAGAAATCCAGATGTTTGATCGAAAGAATGTTTAAAAATTTCTGCGATTAAGTTATCATTGCCCGAACTTTTATTATTATTTTGTGAAAAAACGGCGTGTTTAAGTTCATCGTAGTTTATATCTATGTCCAATTCGTCGTCATAATTAATAATCGGAATATGGGTATCATTGTCAGCATTAGTATATGATTCAGTACCAAATAAGGTCTCAAAATGAGAGTATAAGTCGTCAACACTCAGATTTTCGGCATTACTATTATTGCTTTTATATTGCTGTTTGATCTTTTTCCAGAATTGTCTTGGTTGTTTTGTTGCTAAGTTACGTAGTGTATTCTTTTCTCTAGTTTTAAATTTATTCTTTTCTCTTCGCTTAACTCGGTTATAATTAGCTTTAGTGTTTACAAAATGTTGTCTATTTTCGTTTGTTTTATTTTTTAAAAACACATTTCTTGCAATCGTATATAGTTTTCTAGCGCTGTAACATTCCTCGTTAAACCATTTTTTCTTTTTTGCATGATTTGTTATGTTCTTATCAAAATTACGGCGAGTTTTACCGAAAATATTCAATGCATTTTCTTGCAAGAGATCAGTAAACTGTATAACAATATTATCTAAATTTTCGTCTGGAGTGTAGTTTTCAATACGCTCTGTAAGAGTTTGCATAGATTCGACATTTTCTCTATTTAAAAGAAGATCGTGGAAAGCATTTATCTTAGACTCATCCCATTTAATAAATCGTTCCGTATTTTTTACATTAGTCGCGGGCTGCTGGTAAATATAACGTTGTAAATGTATTTTAATTCCATTATGATCCGAGAATTCATTCGGTTCTAATACCTTAAAGTCACTTATGTATTCAAAATCATGTTTATCTAATAACAAATAATCCACTGTGCTCGAGCCATTTAGTGAATGAAATGTAAAGTCGCCGTTATCATTGTATAACCGGCCATTACCAATAAGAAGCGAGGTAGATTTACAAAGCTCGATCAAGCGTTGCCCGTGCGAATCGATCACTTGATCCCTATTGACACGTGGTTTAATATCAACAATATTTGACATATAGCTGTCATCGTAATCAATGTATCTGTCAAAATCTAATACATCGGATAAATCCGCTGTCCTTGAGTTCATATCACCTGAAATAAATATTTTGCCAAGAGATTTAAAACTTTCAATATCAGATTCAATAATATCGAAAAAATCTATATCATTTTGGTTTAAAACAGTGGAACCTTGCGGTAAAATATATGTATTACAGAAGTATACATCATGATCAAACTTAAACAATGAACTGCATAATTTAACCCATATTATACCGCACTGATGTTTCTTCACAATGCTTATTTTACTCCTTAAACAGTCTTTATAGTAAATTGAAATACCACCGCTATATCGACCTTTCCTTGTATTAAATGATTTATTACCATATAAATGTTCACTTTGGTATCCTTTAATGTTTAAATTAATCTTGTTGTTATTGGATAACCAAGTTTCAGATAGAAAAATTACATCGTAGTTAAATAATATATTAAGAAAGTCTGGGTCTGCTAATTTTCTTGAAAGTCCATTAATATTCCATGACAGGATCTTTAAATCACTCTCCTGACATCCCTAGTTCTGGCCCTGTGCGTTGTAACGTGGAGGATCGCATACTTTCCCGTTGACGTATGTCTTGAAGAGGTTGCCGTTTACGTAAAGTTTATTTCCAGCAAGCCTTGTGGTTTTCCCGTTTGATTCTTCAGCTTTGATGATATCAAATAACGCTTTCCTGGCATCCCTGGTCTGTTGCGGTCTCTGAACACCGACCCCCTGCCTGGCCTCTTTCAGTTGTTTTTTTACGCCTTCGTCGTACGATTTTTGTCGTATCTTTTCTCTGTCGGTGTAATAGTGAAACTTACCGACGATCGGTCGGGGCTTTGGTGCTTTATTTGAACCTAATCTATGTATGCGGTCAAATAACAAGTCTTTTGTTTCAATGCCGAGTTTAGAGGCTATAAAATCCTTTACAAGAGTGTCACAGTTTTCCTCGGGACCATGTTCCTGTATTCCGTAGAAAATCAAATTATCCCGCATTGATCTTGATTCCAAGTCTAAGAGCTTGTCGTTCATTTGATCTTTTTGGATTTCAAATTCGTGCGATTGATTTTTTAAGTCACCACATGTTTGTTGCAATTTTCTAATTTCAATTTTTGCCTCGTTCACTTCAGTTTTCTGTCTTTCAAACTCATTACTAATAAAGCTGCATGACGTTTCTACTTCCGTAACCTTTGACTCTAGATTGTTGATTTTAATATCCATGTCCGATATTTTGAGATTGATGGTATTAACTGTCTTTTCAATATTTGGAAGTGACGTTTTTATGGATTTAATATCTTCCATGATCTGTAAAGCACAACTTGGCGGAGTTGACGGCGCCGGGGGTGCTGGCTGAAACATCCCTGGTGACTGCTGCATACCATAGGTGAACGGTTGTTGGAAGTTTCCAATAGGAGAGGTCATGTTTAAATTCATATTTGACGTATAAAGTTCAGGTGTAAATGTACTATTGTTTACCTGAGCTGGTATATAACGCGGTACACTCGATGCGCTCGTGCATGAAAGATGATCAAAATGTCTGCTTTCTTCACACAATGGGGAGGTGGCTTTCCGTTTTGCTTTTCGTTGTTTTTTGCTACCTTGTTTAGAATTTTGATTTGAATTTTCGCCCGACATGAAGATAATGCATTCGTAAACATGTTACTCCAAAAGTTTCCACAATTAAACACAGATAATTCCCTTGTTTTTTAAGTTATTTCGAGCACGGTAAAATCCATGTCTTCACAGTTCAGTCACGTGATTTCATAATATATGACCCCTATGGATTTTGAGGTCATAGAGTCAAAGGCCAAGATCACAATTGTATATGAATATAGGTGAACAAAGTTAAATGTAACTCCTATTTACTTGTTCTGTGCTCTTTCAAGGATACAAATTTATCTGCAAATATCAGTCATCATTTGAACATCATTAAAAACTCTACCTACTATCCCCACACTTTTGAATGGTCATGATCCTTAATAAGACTGCCTCAAAGGCAATAAATGTCTGACAAATAAGCTGTCATTCCAGTGAATGCATATATATTTCATTCAGTTGTGCATTTTTTCCTGATGACATTGCTCAAGATTGAATTATTGCGCATTTAAGGCCATACTACCCTGAAGTTTGAGAAACTACAACAATAATACATGTAATCTTTTATTACAAATCAGTGTGTATGCTTAATTTCAAGGGTAAAAAACACAACATTTGGTCATACATTTATATTATTGCTTGCCACTGTAGCTTATTATATTTACTTGAAACTTCAGTAATTTTTCAGAGGAATATTTGTTTGTGTATTTTCAGGGTAACCAAGATCAGAGTTACAAGGGAGACCGTTGAGGTTGGCATTGTAAGTTGAATTTGGTAGTATGATATGGTATAGCTTAAGAATTCAATGATATGGAATTAATTAATGAACGAAGTGTTTAATTATGCTTTTATTATATCAATTTGGCATTGACAAAAGTACTACCAGTCTGCATGCCAACAAAATTGAGTGATATAGTAAATTAAAATAGTTCTAATAGTTCTTTTCTCGGCATTAAATGTTTCTCTACATGACTTGGCGCATGTTGGTGTTTTTTGTTAAAAGCTGAGCTAAGAGTGGCTAAATTGAATTGTTGTGGTTATGCATGTTAGGAATAAAATGGACATTTAAGCAGACCACAAAAACAGCAGCTTTACATTGTAACAGAATTGTTTGGTTGTATATTGCAGTCTCAGAACAAATGACTTTACTTTGTAAGATCCGGTGGAACTGATTTTTTTAGTTAACTTTTTCATATTCATGTTTGTCCTTTTTTCAGCCCGAGATGAGGTTCACATTGGAGGAAGAACTGAACCCCACTTGCCTGTTTACATTTATTTGCCGGGAGAGAGACTTTATACAGTACGTAATTCTTTTAGTGATTCTTCAACAATTATCTTCTTTTTCTATATGTTGCAGTGAACATACTTTTTGGTGGGTATGTTAAAAGGAAAAAAGTAGTGAAGCCCAAAATATTGCACCCACTTTCAATTATGCCAACATGTGATGTCTCTGAAGAAAACTACAGAACACACAGATCTGTTTTGCTCATAAAATCTAAGAAAGCAGACAGAAATAGTGTACTTGTGCTTGGCATCAAATGGTTAAAACAAGATTCAGTATGTAATCTAAAAAAATTTATCAAACCAATTATGCAATTCACTAGTGCAAGGCTTGTGGGCTCGTGCTAATTTTACCACAGGTATAGTGGATGTGTTAGAGATTGATACCATTTGAGTGTTCTGTAAAAAGGGAGACTTTTATTGGTCAAAAGAGATCATTCTCTTGAGATGCATGAATGATATAACAAGTCCTTCTAACACAGTCTGCTAACTGTGAAAAATATATCATTTTGTTGTTGTTGATCACACGCAATAGTGACTTGACTCAATGTACGATAAATAATTTAGTTTTGTGGATTATCATGTTGACAAAAAGTGTTAACTGACAAACCTTGTAAATAATGATTTAAACTGGACCAACATACCTTGTACCAGATTTTGGCAATTTGTCATCCAAAACATGATAAGATCTGAAGATAATTTATAAGAACAACATACTAGTACTGTCCATGTAGTTATAATAAAAAGTAACATGTATCTTTCCAAACTGTGTTATGCCATAATACATCTGTACATTTAACAAATCCAACATTCTGCTGTAGAAAGACGTATTATATAAAGTACCTGTAAATAGATCTCTCACAAAAGATATTTACTGTTCTCTTTTATTGCAGATTGTGCAACAACTACAGGTTGAATGTTGTAGATTCAGAAGACCTTTTTGAGCAGATCTTGGATAGTTTACAGGATGTGAAGCAGTCAGGGTGAGAAATTAGCTGCATTGTAAAATACCTGTCTATTTATTCTTGCTAGTGAAGACACTTTTAGATGATAGGTGCAACTTCAAACTTGGTTTAGTCAGTGGTTGATAACCATTGGACTCAAATTGAATATTGAGCACAAACTGATATATGAGGTTTTGAAATAAGGTGATAATTGGCTGATTTAAATGATGTGGAGTTGGAGTGATTATGCATGTAAAATTAACCTTGGCCTGAACTTAAAGTCAAATCCATTCAAGCCATCAAAATGAAACTTAATACACATGTTGCAGAGGTAATATGTTTGTAAAAGTAATAGAATTATGCTCCTGCTTTTACTCCCTGATTAACAAAGTGTATATTGGAATCACTCAGTGGACATCTGTCGATTTTTAACAAAACAATAACCTCTGAGGGGTGGTCTTATTTTAAAGAATCAGTTGACATTCCTGTGTGGAGGTGGAATTTAGGGCCATGTTTCACTCCTGTGATAGCTTATTTCCCATAAGTTACAAGACAACCAGCTTTTGCATTTTACATGCAAATGAGTTTATTACTGAAATATTTGCAACATTTTAACCCTTTACTTGCACAAATTGTGAGTACATGATATTAACCTTGATGTAAGACCTGCTATTCTTCATAAAATGAAATTTTTCTGGCACAAATATATAAAATCAAACAAATTGCCTGAAATTAATGTTTACCGTAATGAGATTTATACATGGTGAAGATATTTCGGACCTTAAAATTCAGTAGTTTTTTGAAATATGGGTCAGAAAAGTTGAGGTTAAATGCCTCCTTATTTGTATTGTGTTAGAATATTATTTAACTGTTTTAAATGTATTTCAGGCTTAGGGTTCGTCCCCTATTATTTGAAACAATGAAGACGGTGGCCCACCTGAAACTACCAAACCTAGAGATAAGATGGAGACCGGCATGTAAGACCAGAGTGGCACAACACAACAAGGTACATGTCCAGTCTAACTGGGCTTTTTTGTCAATGATAACTCATAAGTACATGCCAACTACTGAGAATGATTGATTTCAACTTTTATCTTTTTATAACAATTTTTAGCTCTACTGGCCAAAGGCCAGAAGAGCGTATGCGATGGTTATGTGTACGTTGTATGTGCCTCCGTGCGTCTGTAATCAATTTCTTGTTAACGTGATGCAGTCTTCAGTTTGGATTGTATCTCAATGAAACTTTTGCAGTATTTAGATATTTATTAGAGCTTGGTTCAGCTATATCCGCCCATGCTTGCCTAGATTAAGGGCCTTGAAAATGCTCATTTTGGTCAACTTATTTTTAGCCATGCAGGTCTGCATGAGAGAATTCTACTTTTAGCCCAGCTTACATGTACATGTAAATTAAAGTCTAGGATTAAGGGAGACAATTTGCTTTTTGGTACTGCAGTTGATTTTGTGAATTACTCTGCCTTGTTCTTGTTGAAAGCCCAAAGACCATTTTTTTAGCTCTAAGTGTCTGTAGTTTGCACATTCATCTTAACAAAATTGGTTGTGAAGTTATGCACCTGGGGTCATTACTGGCCCAGGGTTCTCAGGTTTGGTCAACTTAAATTGGTAAAGTTTTGAAAATCTGTTTGTGTTTGTACATCCATCTCAGCACAATTGCTTGTGAATGTTTGTTTAAATTGATCAATGTTGTCCTAGGATGCCCTTGACTTTGACCTTTTGACCAACCTTTTTTTTTTTAAATTTAAAACTACAGAAATATTTACCATGAGTACAGTTTTGAAAGCATATTTTTTTATAGATGACTTTTACTTGGCACATATTAAAATAGTTCATGCAACTAATCTGATTACAATACTTTCTGGGCTCAGATGTTGAACGTGCAACATTTTCAGGTAACCCAAACACAAAATGTGAACTATATATCTGTTGCCCTTTACCCATACATACATGCTCTGGATAAAAAATGACCACAAGAGCCATGCCAGTAGAGCAAAGGCCCTTTTGGGCCTCTTGTTAAGATATAATAATGTTGATAAGGTCATATCATTCTGGCCGAGTTATTTTTCCAAGGTCAGCTGTCATGATATCATCTCACATAATAACATTGTATAGTGTTGATTTCGTTCCACCACTTTTAAATTCATTTTCATTCTTGTTTCAATTTTCGGTAAGCTTATAAAATTTTCAGTCATTTTTTTGACACAAGTTTTATCATTTTATAAAATCCTGCTGTTGTTTGTACCATCAGATGCGGCAGGAGGAGAAAGAAGCGGACAGAAAGAGACTGGAGCGCAAATGCAAAAATCAGAGAGAGGAAGTGAGTAAATTGTGCATCATGTTTAAACAGATTCATCTTTAGCTCGACTAGAATAACAAATATAATGAGAGCTATTATACTTGCATTCCTTTCCACGAAGTGTTAAGCGTCGGCCACACACCCAGGTTAAGGTTAGACATGGAAGCCCCTGAGATCATTATCTCAACTGAGTTCCTCAGAAGACTCTAAAAACTTTATCTTGATCTATGTACTTTGGCCAAAGGATAGGCCAGCACTGCTCGTTTAGTCAAAAATTACTGATTGTTAAAGTAATATCATAAAATTATTATAATTGTTATGCGGTTGTAAAACTATATATATTTTTTTCAGCTTGAAACGATGGAAGCTATGAGAGTGGAGATGGATCGCATGAGAGCTGAGATTGCAGAATTGAGGGAGGAAGTCAGGTCTCTTAAAGAAGGGGCCAATACTTGTACGGCCCCTTCAACTGAAATGGCAGAACAGAGCAGGGTAAGATAATTTTACAACTTTTAATAATATTTATAAATTACTGTATAGATAATCTGTTTGGTCGTTTCAGGTTACATAGAATAGAAAAAATGTCTGTCCAAAAGATTTAATAATCACCTTTCAGACATCATTTGAAGAATATAACTGCCTAAGTTAAAACCTATTTTGTTAACAGCCACATTATTCTTACCTTTTCTTATTTCAGATCCCAAGGCCAAAGGGACCTGCATCTGCCAGTGCGCACAGGAGCCTTTTTGCAGCTGTGCGCAGGAGACCTGGCTTCGCTGCGGGCAGTGCTTCTACAACGTCAACTGCGTGCAGGACATCAACAACAACTGCATCAACAACTGCACGCAGTACTTCTGCCCGCAGCACGGCAGCAACTGTGGGCAGCTCTACACGGAAGACAACATCTGCCCGCAGCTCTGCTGCCACTGCCCCCAGCATGTCATCAGCTGGTGGGCAGACTTCTGCCCCCAGCACATCATCAGCTGGTGGGCAGACGGTCGAGGGTGGGGCAGCTCGAGGTCGTGGAAAAGTCTGTAAGTACATACCTTATGATAAGAAACGAGTAGAGGTGTTGTGTATGGTCAGAGTGTCTGATATTAAAACTGTTTAATTCTTCAAAGGAATGTTTTTGCTGGTACATTTAATGTGTGGATCAATATTCTCAAAACAACAACAGTAAGAATGGAAATTAATGACAGCACTTTTCATTCCCTGGTTTATTCAAAATGTTGCATCATATTAAATTCAACTTAAAATCTTATCCAGCCCCTTGATATAATCCGTTATTATGTGGGGTCCCTGCCTGACAACCTTATAATTCTATGTGAAATGAAACAAAACATGAACGCTGGAAATAAGATGGAGGAGCTTTGGCATCCACTTGCAGTAGTAATTGTTTTTTATTACAAATTTTTATCTCTCTATTACATGTGTTCAACTTTTTCTTAATTTTTGTTATTATATATTTTCAGCAACAAAACGTAAGCGTGTTGATGACGATGGGGGGCAGGCAAAGAAAAAACCGGCTTGGAAATGAGAATAAAAATGCCTGCCCCTCCCCCACCCCTCGACCGGACTCCCTCTTCTGCATCTCAGCCAAACAACATCTCTCTCTGATCCAAAGTATTTAACGACTATGATCCAAATCGCTCCGCACCTCTTCTTCACCTTGTACAAAATCCCTGCTCAGCATCGCTACATACATGGCTGCAGTTTACCTATAATACGAAGGCTGCAGTGCTCTACAATGGCTAGAGCTGTGTTTGTGTCATGCCGGTCTCCATGGGCCACCGTCAACAACGTCCTGATTGTGAATGTTGTCTGAAAAAAACACTTGAAAGGACATTCCCACGAACAAGAACTGACGATTTGTTTTAAGTTGTTTGTGTTCATTTTTTATTGGTTAAATACAGGTTTGCCTTTTGAAAGATGCCATTTTTTCAACAGTGTTCTTTAAAAAAAAAAAGAGAATGTTCATAGCCTCTTTCATGTTTTAAAGGTATGATGTTCATATTACTAGACTTATTTCACACCTGTTAAAATCAGATAAATTTCTGAAAAGTCCTCAAACTAGTTGGTGTAGTTATCCAAGCTTTTTGACTTGACTGCATATATCTACAAATGCATTATTTTACTTTGTTTAATTGCCTAAAGCAGATCTTGACTGAAGCTCCAAAGTATTAGCTGTATATGATTTTGAACAGTTTCATACATGACCTTGGCTTCACTCATTTTTTTTATGTTGTCTGAGCATTGGACAACTATGATCTATTTGAATCTTTTATTGATATTTATCAATTTGTACATTGCTGTCTGTTCAATTCTGACCTTAGTCCCTGTCCTGCGATCCATCTTGATATTGAAAACAGGGGCCCCTGTACTCCACTTAATCCCCCTCCTAGCCTACGCCTGGCAATTTTCAATCCCACCATTATCCCGTCCAACAAATGCCTTTCCCCAAATCCTTTCCTGACCCCTGACCTGTCCACTGTCAAACCAACCTTCTACTCTACACTTTCTTAAGGGCCGGCCCAAGTCATACCATCTTCTCTAACAGACATAGATGTACAAATAGATTGAATGTGTATATGAAATTATATAAGCATTCACAAAGTCTTGTTATTAATTTTACTACAAAAAGTAAGCTTTACCATATAACAAATTAAAGAAACTACAAATTAAGGCAGCATGGTCAGAACTGTTCCTTTTTAGTTCATGATAACCTGAACTGTATGCTTCCATTGACTGGCATAGTTTCAGTATTTTGTATTATGTACTTTAAATAAACTTGCCAATTAAAGCAGAGGATAACCTCTACTGAAACATTCGGAGCAGAACATTCATAACATTAACTGAAATACCACAGGATATCAAAAAAAGATAAATGTATGAAACCTGTTATTGTTTACAAAGGTATATAGTAGAAAGGCAAGCCTATTAACCATTTACGAGAGCATTATACACAATATAAGATGTTCGTTGGGAATGAACGTTTCAATACGATACTGTATTATTACTGATTGCATTCAGTGAAGTTGTTTTGGGGGAATGTTGCAATCGTTCGTTTGATTTGTTATTTTCTGCTTTTGTGCAGTTTTATTTATTTTTTCGGTATGCTGACGACTTGCAGTTAGTGGTGTTAAAGGTGATGATGATGAGGATGATGATGATGATTGGAGGATGTATATAGTGATTTTTAATATTTTGTTACGTTCTAGTAACTTTTATAAAAAAATAAAACCAAATAAAAAATATTTTTGTGCAACCTATTATGTATGTTTATTTGTTTCATTTATTTTGAAGCATTTATTTGTTTTATAGTGTACAAAAAGGTGTAATTAATTGGTAAAACAAACAAAAAACATATTCAAAATAACTTCAAAAGCAGTTTTATATATATATTATTTTATTCGGAACTTTTTTTTGTTTTTGCATTGAATTATAATTATGGTCATTATTTTAGACCTGTTCGTGTTTTACCAAATACTTATACCTTTTTGTGTTTTACTTACATAAAAAATACAAAAAAAAATAATTAAACTTAAAAAATAAAAAAAAAATCTTGTTTGAATTATGTACATATTTGAATTCAGCCGGACTGTTTCAAAGAAACAAGTCTAGCTATTCTCATAGCCTTGGTGTTGTCATTATTGTGTCAAAGCATATCAAATGTTCAAGCTATCAAAATGAAACTTGGTACACATGTGGCGAGCTATAATACACACATGAATAGCAAAGCCATAATTCTGGTTATTGGTTGTGAATTATGCCTTTTTTTACACTGAACAAAAGGCGAGTGTTGGCGTTCACTTTGGTGCGCTCTCTTTTTTTGTTGGTGATTATCAACGTATTTTGTTTTTGAATGATTCGCAACATTTCCCTCAGTTATTGTTATTTTCTGTAATAGTGTTCGAAATGTTTGTGCTGATGCTTCTGAAAGCGTATAAATGTAGTTTGTAAACTATTTTAAAACCATGTTCATGCTGTAGGGTATTTACATTATTGAGTGTTTATGTTCTACTGTTGCTATTACTGTTGTGACTGTATGCATTATTTTGTGTACTGCATTACAATGTGATTTAGAATTTTGAACACTTATTAATAGTTCTCATTAATTTAGTTGTTGCTGTTATCGCAACTGTTGATGATAAACCATTGATTTAGTTGTTGCTGTTATCGCAACTGTTGATGATAAACCATTGATTTAGTTGTTGCTGTTATTGCAACTGTTGATGATAAACCATTTATTTAGTTGTTGCTGTTACTGCAACTGTTGATGATAAACCATTTATTTAGTTGTTGCTGTTACTGCAACTGTTGATAATAAACCATTTATTTAGTTGTTGCTGTTTCTGCAACTGTTGATAATAAACTTTAACCTGTGTTTGTCCTATTTGGTAAAGAGTCCTTCTTTCCTTATTGTAGAAGTAATATAATTTATTTGTCAGTTATTCAAGGAAAGTTCTATACTTATGCTGAAACTAAAAAGTTTGGAAACCTGCTCATTATTAATTTTGACCCAAATTAAAATGCTTTCTCATTCTCCAGTTAAATAATCTAGTATTAGATCTCTTTTGTAGTGAAATGTTTTAGGTTGGAACAAATGTTACTTACCATTGCTTGTTGTATTATACTTATGCAATATGCTTCAATCCTTGTGATATATTTTCCATGACATTATGTTCATATGTACAGCATTTGACTTCAGAAAGCAGCTGATTGAATATGATTGACCTGTGTGGTATGACAATTGAGTGAATATATGAAATTCTTGATGATAAAAGTGTTGAATATGATTGACTTATGTGGTAGACAATTGAGAGAATATATGAAAATCTTGATGATAAAAGTGTTGAATATGATTGACTTATGTGGTAGACAATTGAGTGAATATATGAAATTCTTGATGATAAAAGTGTTGAATATGATTGACTTATGTGTAATGACAATTGAGTGAATATATGAAATTCTTGATGATAAAAGTGTTGAATATGATTGACTTATGTGTAATGACAATTGAGTGCATTCATGAAATTCTTAATGATGAGTGTATTTGTGCTAATGCATAGCAAGGTATGTAACTCTTGCTAAAATAATAGTGTAAGAGTTCTTCCCCTTTTTGATGTAAAAGAACAGTCAAGCATTGTATTATTCCCTGTGGTGCTCTTATTTAATCTTTATTCAAACTTATTTAGATAATTTAGAACTGTGTCTTAAGTACAACTTAAACACTTTGGATGAAAATTATTTTCAAAAGCAATATTAAATCTTGAATTTACAAAAAATGTACCGTAGTTTTACATCTGTATAATTCAGATAATTATATTATTACTTGTTTAGGTGCTGTTATGTAGGGTCAGTTTGGTAAACCAGTCTGTGTTTAATTAAACAGCATATGTTTTTTTTAATGCAATTCAAGCACAATTATTAGATTTGAGACTGCAATTACAAAAATGGAGCTGTATAAGAGTGAAATAGTAATTTGAGGAATTGATTTTGTATTGACCTTGTGGCTAATTTACAACATTTTGTATTTAAATAAATCTATTTGTACATCAATCTGTCAATGATATTCAGACCTTATTCCCAGTCCTGTTCCCTAACTGTGTCTGCCTTTTTCTAAAAAAATCAGGGGCCCCTGTATTCTGACCTTATCCCGAAACAAAATGACCAGGCCTGATGTCCCGCCTTTGTCCATCCCACCATATCCTGCCTTTCCCATACCCTTCCCCGACCCCTGACCTTCTGTCCCCTTTCAAACCCACCACTCTAAGGGCCCACCCTAGTCATGTCATCTTCTCTAACAGATGTACAAATAGATTTAAGCTAGTAATGTTTTTATACTGCAGAAAAGAGAAGTTCACCTCTGCTTTGTACTACATTAAAGCATTTGACTCGCCTTGTAATCAATATTATAAACCAAAAAGGAAATAGTTATACAAAATTTACAGGCAGCTTTTAAATATTAATAGAATTAGTCCTAAAATCAACACATTGCCAAAACCAGTTAAATATCAAAATTAAAATTAAAATAATCTTAGTTAATCTGCATTCATCTTATGCACTAGGATGTACGTAATATGTGCATCTATCAATCAGAATTTGTATGTCATTTAGAATCCTTTAATACATGTGTGTTTGTTTTGTTATATTTTGTTTTATAAATACTTTCATTATTTGCTAAATATGTCATTGTTTGGTCATATATTGTATTCTGAATATTTTCATTATTTGTTAAATATATTATTGTGATGTCATATATTGTATTATGAATATTTTCATAGTTCGCTAAATATATTATTGTTTGGTCATATACATGTATTGTATTATGAATATTTTCATTATTTGCTAAATGTATTATTGTGATGTCATATATTGTATTATGAATATTTTCATAATTCGCTAAATATATTATTGTGATGTCATATATTGTATTAGAAATGTTTTAATAATTTGCTTTATATATTATTGTTTGGTCATATATTGTAATATAAATATTTTTTAAATTGTTGAATAAATTATGTACAACATACCTATTAATATTAATAACGATGTTTGTATTTTTGTCCAGTGACTGCTAATATACTTAATGAATTATGATGTACGTATTTATGGCTGGTCACAGCCTGTGAAAATATTAAACCATGTTGTACGGTATTTTGTATATGTTAAACTAGAAGCAATAAATGCCTTTGTTGTTTTTATCCCATTATACATATTTGCTTGGCCATGTTTAAATGCGGAAATGAACTCAATATTTGTGAATCTGTGAAGTGCACCCTGGCCCGGATGCGAACTTCGGATTGCGTTGGTAAGAAGTGAGAACCCTAACTGAACAATTGTGTTATAACCTTACATTTTCTAATGGAAGGGGGAATTAATAAGTTAAAATAAATGATAACTTACTTTTAAGGCATATTGGTGATTCGTTTAAACTGTTTAAAGTGCTGTAAAAGAGGTACTATTTATTTAGCTACCTGCAAGCAAAATGCAACAGTTGGAAATGAAATAGGCAGCCTTGATTAAACACTTTTTCATTCAAATCTGGTCCATCAATACTTGTTTATATCTTAAAGAAACCAAACACATATTTGTAACCAAAAACTAAACAATATATGATCGAAACCAGAACAGCCGCAAAATAACTTTGTATTTGAAATCATAAGTAAATGACTATAAGAGCTCTATAAATACATACATTCAAACCTGGCATAGTGTTGCAGCAATAATAATTAGCATCTCGACTACTGCAACAGCGTCATACTACCTTTTTTACTACTGCAACACGTCACACTACCTTTTTTTACTATTGCAGCAGGCATTTACAACTTTTGCTGTGACAGCACTTGGTTCTACCACTTTACTTATATTACATCAACGCTAACACTTTAACAACTGCAGTATTGATCACTGTGGCACAAATTGGCACTACCCCTTCAACTACATCGACAATGATTGGCACTACCCTTCACCTACTACGACAATGATTGGCACTACCCTTCACCTACTACGACAATGATTGGCACTACCCCTTCACTTACTACGACAATGATTGTCACTACCCCTTAACCTACTAAGTCAATGATTGTCACTACCCCTTTTACTACACTGACAATGATAAGCACTACATCTTTAACTACTACGACAATGATTGGCACTACCCCTTAACCTGCTACGTCAATGATTGGCACTACCCCTTCAAAGCTGCACACTCACAGATTGAACATTTTGACAAGATTTTTATTTTTTGTCTTTGTGTAGTTTGAACAAGACAATTTTTGCAAAAATGCATGGAAACCAGTTCTATAACACAGCTGATAAAAAATTAGATCGCAGACTTCTGTTTAAGTTGAAAAATGATGTTTTCTTAAACCGTTAGCACTACCTTAACTACTACGACAATGATTGACTTTACTACAATAACGGCCCTGATACCAACTTCTAGATCACCAGTTCAACTACTGTGACGGTGATCAGCACTACCTTTTTAACTACAACAACAATGATTAGCTTTACTACTATAACCACACTAATAACAACTTCTAGATCACCAGTTCAACTACTGTGACCGTGATCAGTACTACCTTTTTAACTACAACAACAATGATTAGCTTTACTACTATAACCACACTTATAACAACTTCTAGATCACCAGTTCCACTACTGAGACAGTGATCAGCACTACCTTAACTACTATGACAATAATCGACTTAACTACTACTACCGCACTGATAACAACTTCGAGATCATAAATTCTACTACTGTGACAGTGATCAGCACTACCTTAAATACTACGACAATGAGCGGCTTTACTACAATATCGGCACTGATAACTTCTAGATCACCAGTTCTACTTCTGTGACAGTGATCAGCACTACCTTTTTAACTACTACAACAATGATTAGCTTTACTACTACTACCGCACTGAAAACTTCTAGATCACCAGTTCAACTACTGCGACAGTGATCAGCACTACCCTTTTAACTACTACAACAATGATTAGCTTTACTACTACTACTGCACTGAAAACTTCTAGATCATCAGTTCAACTACTGTGACAGTGATCAGCACTACCTGTTTAACAACAACAATGATTTGCTTAACTATTACGCACTGAAGACAACTTCTAGGGTCAATGATTAGCTTTACTACTACTACTGCACTGAAAACTTCTAGATCACCAGTTCAACTACTGTGACAGTGATCAGCACTCCCTTTTTCACTACAACAACAAAGTTTTGCTGAATTTCTACTATTACCACACTGATGACAACTTCTCGAACTTTTTAACTACAACAACAATGATTAGCTTTACAACTATAACCACACTGATAACAACTTCTATATCACCAGTTCTACTACTGTGACAGTGATCAGCACTACCTTAACTACTACGACAATAATCGACTTAACTACTACTACCGCACTGATAACTTCTAGATCATAAGTTCTACTACTCTGACAGTGATCAGCACTACCTTAACTACTACGACAATGAGCGGCTTTACTACAATATCGGCACTGATAACTTCTAGATCACCAGTTCTACTACTGTGACAGTGATCAGCAAAACCTTTTTAACTACTACAACAATGATTGGCTTTACTACTATAACCACACTGATAACAACTTCTAGATCACCAGTTCTACTACTGTGACAGTGATCAGCACTACCTTTTAACTACTACAACAATGATTGGCTTTACTACTATAACCACACTGATAACAACTTCTAGATCACCAGTTCTACTACTGTGACAGTGATCAGCACTACCTTAACTACTACAACAATGATTAGCTTTACTACTATAACCACACTGATAACAACTTCTAGATCACCAGTTCTACTACTGTGACAGTGATCAGCACTACCTTAACTACTACAACAATGATTGGCTTTACTATAACCACACTGATAACAACTTCTAGATCACCAGTTCTACTACTGTGACAGTGATCAGCACTACCTTTTAACTACTACAACAATGATTGGCTTTACTACTATAACCACACTGATAACAACTTCTAGATCACCAGTTCTACTACTGTGACAGTGATCAGCACTACCTTTTAACTACAACAATGATTGGCTTTACTACTATAACCACACTGATAACAACTTCTAGATCACCAGTTCTACTACTGTGACAGTGATCAGCACTACCTTTTAACTACTACAACAATGATTGGCTTTACTACTATAACCACACAGATAACAACTTCTAGATCACCAGTTCTACTACTGTGACAGTGATCAGCACTACCTTTTAACTACACAACAATGATTGCTTTACTACCATAACCACACTGATAACAACTTCTAGATCACCAGTTCTACTACTGTGACAGTGATCAGCACTACCTTTTAACTACTACAACAATGATTGGCTTTACTACTATAACCACACTGATAACAACTTCTAGATCACCAGTTCTACTACTGTGACAGTGATCAGCACTACCTTTAACTACTACAACAATGATTGGCTTTACTACTATAACCACACTGATAACAACTTCTAGATCACCAGTTCTACTACTGTGACAGTGATCAGCACTACCTTAACTACTACAACAATGATTGGCTTTACTACTATAACCACACTGATAACAACTTCTAGATCACCAGTTCTACTACTGTGACAGTGATCAGCACTACCTTTTAACTACTACAACAATGATTGGCTTTACTACCATAACCACACTGATAACAACTTCTAGATCACCAGTTCTACTACTGTGACAGTGATCAGCACTACCTTTTAACTACTAAACAATGATTGGCTTACTACCATAACCACACTGATAACAACTTCTAGATCACCAGTTCTACTACTGTGACAGTGATCAGCACTACCTTTTAACTACTACAACAATGATTGGCTTTACTACTATAACCACACTGATAACAACTTCTAATCACCAGTTCTACTACTGTGACAGTGATCAGCACTACCTTTTAACTACAACAACAATGATTGGCTTTACTACTATAACACACTGATAACAACTTCTAGATCACCAGTTCTACTACTGTGACAGTGATCAGCACTACCTTAACTACTACGACAATAATCGACTTAACTACTACTACCGCACTGGTAACTTCTAGATCACCAGTTCTACTACTGTGACAGTGATCAGCACTACCTTTTAACTACTACACAATGATGGCTTACTACTATAACCACACTGATAACAACTTCTAGATCACCAGTTCTACTACTGTGACAGTGATCAGCACTACCTTTTAACTACTACAACAATGATTGGCTTTACTACTATAACCACACTGATAACAACTTCTAGATCACCAGTTCTACTACTGTGACAGTGATCAGCACTACCTTTAACTACAACAACAATGATTGGCTTTACTACATACCACACTGATAAACTTCTAGATCAGTTCTACTACTGACAGTGATCAGCACTACCTTAACTACTACGACAATGACGGCTTTACTACTATCGCACTGATAACTTCTAGATCACCAGTTCTACTACTGTGACAGTGATCAGCACTACCTTAACTACTACGACAATGAGCGGCTTTACTACAATATCGGCACTGATAACTTCTAGATATACCAGTTCTACTACTGTGACAGTGATCAGCACTACCTTAACTACTACAACAATGAGCTTTACTACAATAACCACTGATAACAACTTCTAGATCACCAGTTCTACTACTGTGACAGTGATCAGCACTACCTTTTAACTACTACAACAATGATTGGCTTTACTACTATAACCACACTGATAACAACTTCTAGATCACCAGTTCTACTACTGTGACAGTGATCAGCACTACCTTTTAACTACTACAACAATGATTGGCTTTACTACTATAACCACACTGATAACAACTTCTAGATCACCAGTTCTACTACTGTGACAGTGATCAGCACTACCTTTTAACTACTACAACAATGATTGGCTTTACTACTATAACCACACTGATAACAACTTCTAGATCACCAGTTCTACTACTGTGACAGTGATCAGCACTACCTTTTAACTACTACAACAATGATTGGCTTTACTACTATAACCACACTGATAACAACTTCTAGATCACCAGTTCTACTACTGTGACAGTGATCAGCACTACTTTTAACTACTACAACAATGATTGGCTTTACTACTATAACCACACTGATAACAACTTCTAGATCACCAGTTCTACTACTGTGACAGTGATCAGCACTACCTTTTAACTACAACAACAATGATTGGCTTTACTACTATAACCACACTGATAACAACTTCTAGATCACCAGTTCTACTACTGTGACAGTGATCAGCACTACCTTTTAACTACAACAACAATGATTGGCTTTACTACTATAACCACACTGATAACAACTTCTAGATCACCAGTTCACTACTGTGACAGTGATCAGCACTACCTTTTAACTACTACAACAATGATTGGCTTTACTACTATAACCACACTGATAACAACTTCTAGATCACCAGTTCTACTACTGTGACAGTGATCAGCACTACCTTTTAACTACTACAACAATGATTGGCTTTACTACTATAACCACACTGATAACAACTTCTAGATCACCAGTTCAACTACTGTGACAGTGATCAGCACTACCTTTTAACTACTACAACAATGATTAGCTTTACTACTATAACCACACTGATAACAACTTCTAGATCACCAGTTCTACTACTGTGACAGTGATCAGCACTACCTTTTAACTACAACACAATGATTGGCTTTACTACTATAACCACACTGATAACAACTTCTAGATCACCAGTTCTACTACTGTGACAGTGATCAGCACTACCTTAACTACTACAACAATGATCGGCTTACTACTATACCGCACTGATAACTTCTAGATCACCAGTTCTACTACTCTGACAGTGATCAGCACTACCTTTTAACTACTACAACAATGATTGGCTTTACTACATAACCACACTGATAACTTCTAGATCACCAGTTCTACTACTGTGACAGTGATCAGCACTACCTTTTAACTACAACAACAATGATTGGCTTTACTACTATAACCACACTGATAACAACTTCTAGATCACCAGTTCTACTACTGTGACAGTGATCAGCACTACCTTTTAACTACTACAACAATGATTGGCTTTACTACTATAACCACACTGATAACAACTTCTAGATCACCAGTTCTACTACTGTGACAGTGATCAGCACTACCTTTTAACTACTACAACAATGATTGGCTTTACTACCATAACCACACTGATAACAACTTCTAGATCACCAGTTCTACTACTGTGACAGTGATCAGCACTACCTTTTAACTACTACAACAATGATTGGCTTTACTACATAACCACACTGATAACAACTTCTAGATCACCAGTTCTACTACTGTGACAGTGATCAGCACTACCTTTTAACTACAACAACAATGATTGGCTTTACTACTATAACCACACTGATAACAACTTCTAGATCACCAGTTCTACTACTGTGACAGTGATCAGCACTACCTTTTAACTACAACAACAATGATTGGCTTTACTACATACCACACTGATAACAACTTCTAGATCACCAGTTCTACTACTGTGACAGTGATCAGCACTACCTTTTAACTACTACAACAATGATTGGCTTTACTACTATAACCACACTGATAACAACTTCTAGATCACCAGTTCTACTACTGTGACAGTGATCAGCACTACCTTTTTAACTACTACAACAATGATTGGCTTTACTAATATAACCACACTGATAACAACTTCTAGATCACCAGTTCTACTACTGTGACAGTGATCAGCACTACCTTTTAACTACAACAATGATTGGCTTTACTACTATAACCACACTGATAACAACTTCTAGATCACCAGTTCTACTACTGTGACAGTGATCAGCACTACCTTTTAACTACTACAACAATGATTGGCTTTACTACTATAACCACACTGATAACAACTTCTAGATCACCAGTTCTACTACTGTGACAGTGATCAGCACTACCTTTTAACTACAACAATGATTGGCTTTACTACTATAACCACACTGATAACAACTTCTAGATCACCAGTTCTACTACTGTGACAGTGATCAGCACTACCTTTTAACTACTACAACAATGATTGGCTTTACTACTATAACCACACTGATAACAACTTCTAGATCACCAGTTCTACTACTGTGACAGTGATCAGCACTACCTTTTAACTACAACAACAATGATTGGCTTTACTACTATAACCACACTGATAACAACTTCTAGATCACCAGTTCTACTACTGTGACAGTGATCAGCACTACCTTAACTACTACACACAATGACTTACTACTACTGCACTGATAACTTCTAGATCACCAGTTCTACTACTGTGACAGTGATCAGCACTACCTTTTAACTACTACAACAATGATTGGCTTTACTACTATAACACCACTGATAACAACTTCTAGATCACCAGTTCTACTACTGTGACAGTGATCAGCACTACCTTTTAACTACTACAACAATGATTGGCTTTACTACCATAACCACACTGATAACAACTTCTAGATCACCAGTTCTACTACTGTGACAGTGATCAGCACTACCTTTTAACTACTACAACAATGATTGGCTTTACTACTATAACCACACTGATAACAACTTCTAGATCACCAGTTCTACTACTGTGACAGTGATCAGCACTACCTTTTAACTACTACAACAATGATTGGCTTTACTACTATAACCACACTGATAACAACTTCTAGATCACCAGTTCTACTACTGTGACAGTGATCAGCACTACCTTTTAACTACAACAACAATGATTGGCTTTACTACTATAACCACACTGATAACAACTTCTAGATCACCAGTTCTACTACTGTGACAGTGATCAGCACTACCTTTTAACTACTACAACAATGATTGGCTTTACTACTATAACCACACTGATAACAACTTCTAGATCACCAGTTCTACTACTGTGACAGTGATCAGCACTACCTTTTAACTACTACAACAATGATTGGCTTTACTACTATAACCACACTGATAACAACTTCTAGATCACCAGTTCTACTACTGTGACAGTGATCAGCACTACCTTTTAACTACACAACAATGATTGGCTTTACTACTATAACCACACTGATAACAACTTCTAGATCACCAGTTCTACTACTGTGACAGTGATCAGCACTACCTTTTAACTACAACACAATGATTGGCTTTACTACTATAACCACACTGATAACAACTTCTAGATCACCAGTTCTACTACTGTGACAGTGATCAGCACTACCTTTTAACTACTACAACAATGATTGGCTTTACTACTATAACCACACTGATAACAACTTCTAGATCACCAGTTCTACTACTGTGACAGTGATCAGCACTACCTTTTAACTACTACAACAATGATTGGCTTTACTACTATAACCACACTGATAACAACTTCTAGATCACCAGTTCTACTACTGTGACAGTGATCAGCACTACCTTTTAACTACTACAACAATGATTGGCTTTACTACTATAACCACACTGATAACAACTTCTAGATCACCAGTTCTACTACTGTGACAGTGATCAGCACTACCTTTTAACTACAACAAAATGATTGGCTTTACTACCATAACCACACTGATAACAACTTCTAGATCACCAGTTCTACTACTGTGACAGTGATCAGCACTACCTTTTAACTACTACAACAATGATTGGCTTTACTACTATAACCACACTGATAACAACTTCTAGATCACCAGTTCTACTACTGTGACAGTGATCAGCACTACCTTAACTACTACAACAATGATTGGCTTTACTACTATAACCACACTGATAACAACTTCTAGATCACCAGTTCTACTACTGTGACAGTGATCAGCACTACCTTTTAACTACTACAACAATGATTGGCTTTACTACTATAACCACACTGATAACAACTTCTAGATCACCAGTTCTACTACTGTGACAGTGATCAGCACTACCTTTTAACTACAACAAAATGATTGGCTTTACTACCATAACCACACTGATAACAACTTCTAGATCACCAGTTCTACTACTGTGACAGTGATCAGCACTACCTTTTAACTACTACAACAATGATTGGCTTACTACTATAACCACACTGATAACAACTTCTAGATCACCAGTTCTACTACTGTGACAGTGATCAGCACTACCTTTTAACTACAACAACAATGATTGGCTTTACTACTATAACCACACTGATAACAACTTCTAGATCACCAGTTCTACTACTGTGACAGTGATCAGCACTACCTTAACTACTACGACAATATCGCTTAACTTCTACTACCGCACTGATAACTTCTAGATCACCAGTTCTATACTCTGACAGTGATCAGCACTACCTTAACTACTACACAATATTGGCTTACTACTACTACCACTGATAACTTCAAGATCACCAGTTCTACTACTGTGACAGTGATCAGCACTACCTTTTAACTACTACAACAATGATTGGCTTTACTACCATAACCACACTGATAACAACTTCTAGATCACCAGTTCTACTACTGTGACAGTGATCAGCACTACCTTTTAACTACAACAACAATGATTGGCTTTACTACTATAACCACACTGATAACAACTTCTAGATCACCAGTTCTACTACTGTGACAGTGATCAGCACTACCTTTTAACTACAACAACAATGATTGGCTTTACTACTATAACCACACTGATAACAACTTCTAGATCACCAGTTCTACTACTGTGACAGTGATCAGCACTACCTTTTAACTACTACAACAATGATTGGCTTTACTACTATAACCACACTGATAACAACTTCTAGATCACCAGTTCTATACTGTGACAGTGATCAGCACTACCTTTTAACTACTACAACAATGATTGGCTTTACTACCATAACCACACTGAAAACAACTTCTAGATCACCAGTTCTACTACTGTGACAGTGATCAGCACTACCTTTTAACTACTACAACAATGATTGGCTTTACTACTATAACCACACTGATAACAACTTCTAGATCACCAGTTCTACTACTGTGACAGTGATCAGCACTACCTTTTAACTACAACAACAATGATTGGCTTTACTACTATAACCACACTGATAACAACTTCTAGATCACCAGTTCTACTACTGTGACAGTGATCAGCACTACCTTTTAACTACTACACAATGATTGGCTTTACTACTATAACCACACTGATAACAACTTCTAGATCACCAGTTCTACTACTGTGACAGTGATCAGCACTACCTTTTAACTACTACAACAATGATTGGCTTTACTACTATAACCACACTGATAACAACTTCTAGATCACCAGTTCTACTACTGTGACAGTGATCAGCACTACCTTTTAACTACTACAACAATGATTGGCTTTACTACTATAACCACACTGATAACAACTTCTAGATCACCAGTTCTACTACTGTGACAGTGATCAGCACTACCTTTTAACTACTACAACAATGATGGCTTTACTACTATAACCACACTGATAACAACTTCTAGATCACCAGTTCTACTACTGTGACAGTGATCAGCACTACCTTTTAACTACTACAACAATGATTGGCTTTACTACTATAACCACACTGATAACAACTTCTAGATCACCAGTTCAACTACTGTGACAGTGATCAGCACTACCTTTTAACTACTACAACAATGATTGGCTTTACTACTATAACCACACTGATAACAACTTCTAGATCACCAGTTCTACTACTGTGACAGTGATCAGCACTACCTTTTAACTACAACAACAATGATTGGCTTTACTACTATAACCACACTGATAAAACTTCTAGATCACCAGTTCTACTACTGTGACAGTGATCAGCACTACCTTAACTACTACGACACAATGACTTTACTACTATACCGCTGATAACTTCTAGATCACCAGTTCTACTACTGTGACAGTGATCAGCACTACCTTTTAACTACTACACAATGAGCCTTTACTACATACCACTGATAACTTCTAGATCACCAGTTCTACTACTGTGACAGTGATCAGCACTACCTTTTAACTACAACAACAATGATTGGCTTTACTACATAACCACACTGATAACAACTTCTAGATCACCAGTTCTACTACTGTGACAGTGATCAGCACTACCTTTTAACTACTACAACAATGATTGGCTTTACTACTATAACCACACTGATAACAACTTCTAGATCACCAGTTCTACTACTGTGACAGTGATCAGCACTACCTTTTAACTACACAACAATGATTGGCTTTACTACTATAACCACACTGATAACAACTTCTAGATCACCAGTTCTAACTACTGTGACAGTGATCAGCACTACCTTTTAACTACTACAACAATGATTGGCTTTACTACTATAACCACACTGATAACAACTTCTAGATCACCAGTTCTACTACTGTGACAGTGATCAGCACTACTTTTAACTACTACAACAATGATTGGCTTTACTACTATAACCACACTGATAACAACTTCTAGATCACCAGTTCTACTACTGTGACAGTGATCAGCACTACCTTTTAACTACAACAACAATGATTGGCTTTACTACTATAACCACACTGATAACAACTTCTAGATCACCAGTTCTACTACTGTGACAGTGATCAGCACTACCTTTTAACTACTACAACAATGATTGGCTTTACTACTATAACCACACTGATAACAACTTCTAGATCACCAGTTCTACTACTGTGACAGTGATCAGCACTACCTTTAACTACTACAACAATGATTGGCTTTACTACTATAACCACACTGATAACAACTTCTAGATCACCAGTTCTACTACTGTGACAGTGATCAGCACTACCTTTTAACTACTACAACAATGATGGCTTTACTACTATAACCACACTGATAACAACTTCTAGATCACCAGTTCTACTACTGTGACAGTGATCAGCACTACCTTTTAACTACAACAACAATGATTGCTTTACTACTATAACCACACTGATAACAACTTCTAGATCACCAGTTCTACTACTGTGACAGTGATCAGCACTACCTTTTAACTACACAACAATGATTGGCTTTACTACTATAACCACACTGATAACAACTTCTAGATCACCAGTTCTACTACTGTGACAGTGATCAGCACTACCTTAACTACTACAACAATAATCGACTTAACTACTACTACCGCACTGATAACTTCTAGATCACCAGTTCTACTACTGTGACAGTGATCAGCACTACCTTAACTACTACAACAATGAGCGCTTTACTACATATCCACTGATAACTTCTAGATCACCAGTTCTACTACTGTGACAGTGATCAGCACTACCTTTTAACTACACAACAATGATTGGCTTTACTACCATAACCACACTGATAACAACTTCTAGATCACCAGTTCTACTACTGTGACAGTGATCAGCACTACCTTTTAACTACTACAACAATGATTGGCTTTACTACTAACCACACTGATAACAACTTCTAGATCACCAGTTCTACTACTGTGACAGTGATCAGCACTACCTTTTTAACTACTACAACAATGATTGGCTTTACTACTATAACCACACTGATAACAACTTCTAGATCACCAGTTCTACTACTGTGACAGTGATCAGCACTACCTTTTAACTACTACAACAATGATTGGCTTTACTACTATAACCACACTGATAACAACTTCTAGATCACCAGTTCTACTACTGTGACAGTGATCAGCACTACCTTTTAACTACTACAACAATGATTGGCTTTACTACTATAACCACACTGATAACAACTTCTAGATCACCAGTTCTACTACTGTGACAGTGATCAGCACTACCTTTTAACTACTACAACAATGATTGGCTTTACTACTATACCACACTGATAACAACTTCTAGATCACCAGTTCTACTACTGTGACAGTGATCAGCACTACCTTTTAACTACTACACAATGATTGGCTTTACTACTATAACCACACTGATAACAACTTCTAGATCACCAGTTCTACTACTGTGACAGTGATCAGCACTACCTTTTAACTACTACAACAATGATTGGCTTTACTAATATAACCACACTGATAACAACTTCTAGATCACCAGTTCTACTACTGTGACAGTGATCAGCACTACCTTTTAACTACAACAACAATGATTGGCTTTACTACTATAACCACACTGATAACAACTTCTAGATCACCAGTTCACTACTGTGACAGTGATCAGCACTACCTTTTAACTACTACAACAATGATTGGCTTTACTACTATAACCACACTGATAACAAATTCTAGATCACCAGTTCTACTACTGTGACAGTGATCAGCACTACCTTTTAACTACTACAACAATGATTGGCTTTACTACTATAACCACACTGATAACAACTTCTAGATCACCAGTTTACTACTGTGACAGTGATCAGCACTACCTTTTAACTACTACAACAATGATTGGCTTTACTACTATAACCACACTGATAACAACTTCTAGATCACCAGTTCTACTACTGTGACAGTGATCAGCACTACCTTTTAACTACAACAACAATGATTGGCTTTACTACTATAACCACACTGATAACAACTTCTAGATCACCAGTTCTACTACTGTGACAGTGATCAGCACTACCTTAACTACTACGACAATATCGACTTACTACTTCTACCGCACTGATAACTTCTAGATCACCAGTTTTCTACTACTCTGACAGTGATCAGCACTACCTTAACTACTACGACAATGAGCGCTTTACTACATATCCACTGATAACTTCTAGATCACCAGTTCTACTACTGTGACAGTGATCAGCACTACCTTTTTAACTACTACAACAATGATTGGCTTTACTACCATAACCACACTGATAACAACTTCTAGATCACCAGTTCTACTACTGTGACAGTGATCAGCACTACCTTTTTAACTACTACAACAATGATTGGCTTTACTACCATAACCACACTGATAACAACTTCTAGATCACCAGTTCTACTACTGTGACAGTGATCAGCACTACCTTTTTAACTACTACAACAATGATTGGCTTTACTACCATAACCACACTGATAACAACTTCTAGATCACCAGTTCTACTACTGTGACAGTGATCAGCACTACCTTTTAACTACTACAACAATGATTGGCTTTACTACCATAACCACACTGATAACAACTTCTAGATCACCAGTTCTACTACTGTGACAGTGATCAGCACTACCTTTAACTACTACAACAATGATTGGCTTTACTACTATAACCACACTGATAACAACTTCTAGATCACCAGTTCTACTACTGTGACAGTGATCAGCACTACCTTAACTACTACGACAATATCGACTTAACTACTACTACTGCACTGATAACTTCTAGATCATAGTTCTACTACTGACAGTGATCAGCACTACCTTAACTACTACGACAATGCTTTACTACAATATCGGCACTGATAACTTCTATATCACCAGTTCTACTACTGTGACAGTGATCAGCACTACCTTTTAATAACAACAATGATTGCTTACTACAATATCGGCACTGATAACTTCTAGATCACCAGTTCTACTACTGTGACAGTGATCAGCACTACCTTTTAACTACTACAACAATGATTGGCTTAACTACTACTACTGCACCGATAACTTCTAGATCACCAGTTCTACTACTTGACAATGATCAGCACTACCTTTTTAACTACAACAAGACTGATGACTTTACTACTACTACTACTGCATTGATAACAACTTCTAGATCACCACTACTCCTTTGACTACTATGACACTGGCACTACTTCCTCTACAATTGCAGGGTCACCACTTCCACTACTGTGACAGTGATCAGCACTACCACTTAAAATTACAACAACAATTTGCACTTCTACTGCAACATTGAGCTGAGGAACCCCTTTAAGCACCATGAAATTGGCACTACTACTTCTACTATTGCAGCACTGATCACCACTTCCTTGCCTGTGAAAATGATCACCACTTAAACTACAATAACAATGATTTTCACTTAACTACTGCAGCACTGATCACCACTACCATTTCTGTGACAGCATTCAGCACTCATTTTACCTTTTAACTTCTATGAAATAGATTGGCTCTACTTCTACTACTGCAGCGTTTATCACCTGATTTCTAATGAGACAGCACATTGGCATTTCTAGTTCTACTTCTTGCAGCATTATAAGAAACTGACTTTAGAGACTTGAAACATTTCTTTTACAGAAACACAACAGGACGACACAAAATTTGTAAACTTTATTTTAGGCTTTTCAGACATAATAAGTAACATTATTTAAGACAGTAAAACCAGCATAGCATTTTATATTAAATAAAAATAATGAAGATTTAATCTTCAAATAGTCCAATTAGTTATGTTTTGAAGTGAGAGATTACCGTATACAGAGCCAATGATAATATTTGTGATGCCAGCATAAAATATGAGAAAAACATTACCATTTTGAATTTGCAAAACATATTTCAGCTATGACATTATTTTTCCACAGAAATATGAATACTTTGTCTGCTAATTTAATTCCAGAAAACCATATTAAGATAGTTTCATTTTTCTGCTATCATCATTTCTTTACAGTCATCATCTATAACATTCATGTGCCACAGTCATGGCTGCATCTGTAGGTCATCTCTGAATCCATCCACCCAAGAAAGAGGTCCTGCAAAATATTCAAAATTACATAAATGTCTACAGATATGATATGAATCATGTGTAAACGTAGAAACACATACAAGAATACAATGTACACATCATTAAATGCTACCCAAGTGAGGAGAAACATTGTTTAAAGAAATACTTGAAGGGGTACTGGACACCCGGAACCATTTCCCTGACACTTTTATGCAAACCTTAACTTCTTTATACATAAAAACTAATACTTTTCCTATGTCTTAACTGTGTATCTAGGCAAGAATACTCTTGTTACCATTTGTTATCAATCAATTTTTTTTTACGGAACAACAATTTAAAGACAGTGATACTCATTGGTGGAAATTAGACTCTCGGACAGCTACATTTTCTGGGAAATGGAGATCAGATTATATTTGATGTTTCTCCAGATATATTTAATAGATTAACATGAAATTATAAAATTCATTACACTGCCTATGTGTTAATATGTGTTCCTTATCCCTGATTTAGTGTCTTCACTACATTTAAATAATTGTATCATGCTAACGTATGATAGAAAAACTTTGAATTTTCAATAAAAGTCATGCACTTCCATATTTGAATGATAAAAAAAATGAAACAGTTATATTCTATTATCAAGTTTATTTTAGCATATATTATTGATATATAATCATAAACATCAAAATGGTGACTTAAAAAAAGCAAAATGTCCAGTAAAAGAATGAAAGGTCCACTCGGCTTATCAAAATCAATGAGAACCTTTTTATATTATCTGTTTTTAAAACAATAAAAACAAAAACGCTTGCTTTCTGGCCATGTAAGCTGGCCTGTAATTAAATATGCAGAGCCTCACCGTGCTGTCAAGCAGTCTGATATCAATCCTGGCTCTTAAAATCAGTTGGAGATGTCAATTCAACATAGCTGAAAAACTGGCAAAGTTCAGTGCATCTACGCCATCGGCAGTATCTGCAAGAGGAAGGTGTTGATTTGGAAACTGCATTTATAACCAAATTGAGAAAGTTTTTATCCGTCCTAAGAAGTATGTATTTATGTATGTAACATGTAATTATGTAACTTATAAACATGATCTTCACTTAGGTATAATTCTAAAAAAAAAGGTTAAATCTTGTATCAAAATTTGAATTTTGATGCTTGTAAAAAATAGACTATTAATGAATGCATCGATGGCTTGTAGTCCAGGTTTTAATCGCTTACCTGAAGTTTGTAGGGCTACAGTCGAGGGCTTTGCTGTAAACTGTAGGGGCTATTACTTCACACTCTTGTCTGCAATGGCAATGGTGGCTTAGGTGACTGGTGTTACCAATCTGCATTTTTGGCCAATTACAACACAGTGTATCTGAAAATGACAGAGAAATTATTGACCATGCACTTATGTAAGCTATACTGAGAATATGCCTCGAGTCTGTATCAGATGACACATCCACACAAAAATGTGTGGCATCCAATACAGCAATACTGTCAAATTGCCTAAACATGTGTATATCTGTCATGAAGCTGTGCTGGCTCTGCAGCATCATAACTACTACACATGAACATTCACTAGAAATTTCAGTTGACAGAAAAGAAACAACTAATACTTGACAACTTTTGTCACCCTGAGTGCACATTCAGACCATCTAGTTACTTGTCAGCAGCAACATAAAGATCTTAAGAAGGCTGTTTAATACTGCACTTATAAGCTTAAACAGGCAAGCAAATATTTTAAAAGAAGAAAATCTGGTTAAAGATTTCTATAGAAAACGCCAAGCTCCAACTCGGTGATTAAGGCCCAAATTAAAAGTGTTGCCTAGTAACACAGCAGACTTATTTCATTATCTTTATCAAACCTCATCAAAGTAACACAGAAAAAAACAAGAAATGGCCTTAACTCTATAAAATGCATGGCAGAATGTCTGATGATGGTCTGATATGCATGGCAGAATGTCTGATGATGGTCTGATATGCATGGCAAAATGTCTGATGATGGTCTGACATGCAGAATGTCTGATGATGTTCTGATATGCATGACAAAATGTCTGATGATGTTCTGATATGCATGGCAAAATGTCTGATGATGTTCTGATATGCATGGCAAAATGTCTGATGATGTTCTGATATGCATGGCAAAATGTCTGATGATGGTCTGATATGTATGGCAGAATGTCTGATGATGGTCCGATATGCATGGCAGAATGTCTGATGATGGTCTGATATGCATGGCAGAATGTCTGATGATGGTCTAACATGGCAGAATGTCTGATGATGGTCTGATATGCATGGCAGAATGTCTGATGATGGTCTGACATGGCAAAACGTCTGATGATGGTCTGACATGGCAGAATGTCTGATGATGGTCTGATATGCATGGCAGAATGTCTGATGATGGTCTGACATGGCAAAACGTCTGATGATGGTCTGACATGGCAGAATGTCTGATGATGGTCTGATATGCATGGCAGAATGTCTGATGATGGTCTGATATGCATGGCAGAATGTCTGATGATGGTCTAACATGGCAGAATGTCTGATGATGGTCCGATATGCATGGCAGAATGTCTGATGATGTTCTGATATGCATGGCAGAATGTCTGATGATGGTCTGACATGGCAGAATGTCTGATGATATTCTGATATGCATGGCAGAATGTCTGATGATGGTCTGATATGCATGGCAGAATGTCTGATGATGGTCTGATATGCATGGCAGAATGTCTGAGGATGGTCTGACATGGCAGAATGTCTGATGATGGTCTGACATGGCAGAATGTCTGATGATGGTCTGATATGTATGGCAGAATGTCTGATGATGGTCTGATATGCATAAAATTAAACACTTAGCCTGTTGGCTGGTGTAACACATCAAAATCAAATGGGGGGGGGGGTCAAGAAGGATATCTTCGTGCAACTACTAACCATAGCTGCCTTGTGTGTAATGCTTTATAAAGCCTGGTTGAACTTCACAGGTAGATCATATGAATGCCAATGCTCAGGTGTCTGTTGAAGTGTTTAACTCTGTGCAAGATTCTGAAAATAAAATTGAATTAAAATTAGCAAAACTTAAATAAAGGTACATTGTATACATATAGATCCTGGGAAAACAATTCTGTCAATATCTACAAGTAATCTATAATTGCCTGGCAGACCTTCATACATACGTCTTAAGGCCTGCTGGTCCCTTCCCCTGAAGTAAATGCACTTTTTTTATAAACTGATGCTGCAGAATTTTTTAAAACTAGAGCTATCACTGAAGGTGATTAATACCCCCAAATGCCGCCCTGATATGAAATTGCAGTCAACTATTTGGAAAGCCAACCTTTAAATGACAACTTTATTTTATGGACTATCGTCAGTTATTCATTTTTTTATTATGTTTTTAAAAGTTAGAAAAAGGCTCTAAACAATATCAGTGATGCTAATACTGAGATGTTAATACTGATATATTTGATGTTCTAAAGCACAGAATATACGATTGCCTATGGCCATCTATAAATGAGTAAAGTTACTTTTTTCAAGTAACTTGCTACTGACAAGAAAAAAGTAACAAAGGGCAATAACTCTGTAATTGGCTGATTCACAAATAGAATTGCGGTTCCTGTACACTGAACTTCCTCTCATTATGATCTATCACTGTATGAAGTTTTATTGAATTCCTTCATATAGTTTTCAAGATATGCTTCGGACAAGAAAAAGTAACAAAGGGCAGTAACTATACAATTATAATACCTACATAGTATCAACAAGATGGCCATATACTTCTCACCTGAGGACACAGCCTACTTTAGCTGAAATGATAACCTTTTTTTCACCTGCAACGACCATTATTTAAATTTACCAAGAAAACAACACAATCATTTTACCAGCCCCTACTGAATAAAAGACTTGACCTAGTGACCATGTTTTTGACCCAAGATAAACTAGTATATTTTTTAACTTAATCAATATCATTCTAGTCTCAAGTTTGGCAAAGATTGAATTAAAAAGCAGCCGCTTTTGTGTAATCCAGTTTGACCAAGTTGTTGACCATAGATGAGGTGATCAGAATTTCAAACCCTGGAGACCCAGATATCAGGAATTTACTTTTGCATAGTCTGGGGCAACTTCTACTTCCTTGATGCCACTTTGTTTGGGGCTGGACCTCTTCTGATACCACTGGGGCAACTTCTACTTCCTTGATGCCACTTTGTTTGAGGCTGGACCTCTTCTGATACCACTGGGTCAACTTCTACTTCCTTGATGCCACTTTGTTTGGGGCTGTTCCTCTTCTGATATCACTGGGGCAACTTCTACTTCCTTGATGCCACTTTGTTAGGGGCTGTACCTCTTCTGATATCACTGGGCCAACTTCTACTTCCTTGATGCCACTTTGTTTGGGGCTGGACCTCTTCTGATACCACTGGGGCAACTTTACTTCCTTGATGCCACTTTGTTAGGGGCTGTACCTCTTCTGATATCACTGGGCCAACTTCTACACTCTGGATGCCACTTTGTTTGGGGCTGTACCTCTTCTGATATCAATGGGCCATCTTCTACACTCTGGATGCCACTTTGTTTTGGGGCTGGACCTCTTCTGATATCACTGGGCCATCTTCTACACTCTGGATGCCACTTTGTTTGGGGCTGTACCTCTTCTGATATCACTGGGCCAACTTCCACTCCCTGGATGCCACTTTGTTTGGGACTGTACCTCTTCTGATATCACTGGGCCAACTTCCACTCCCTGGATGCCACTTTGTTAGGGCTGGACCTCTTCTGATATCACTGGGCCAACTTCTACTCCCTGGATGCCACTTTGTTAGGGGCTGGACCTCTTCTGATATCACTGGGCCAACTTCCACTCCCTGGATGCCACTTTGTTTGGGGCTGGACCTCTTCTGATATCACTGGGCCAACTTCCACTCCCTGGATGCCACTTTGTTTGGGACTGTACCTCTTCTAATATCACTGGGCCAACTTCCACTCCCTGGATGCCACTTTGTTTGGGGCTGGACCTCTTCTGATATCACTGGGCCAACTTCCACTCCCTGGATGCCACTTTGTTTGGGACTGTACCTCTTCTGATATCACTGGGCCAACTTCCACTCCCTGGATGCCACTTTGTTAGGGGCTGGACCTCTTCTGATATCACTGGGCCAACTTCCACTCCCTGGATGCCACTTTGTTTGGGGCTGGACCTCTTCTGATATCACTGGGCCAACTTCCACTCCCTGGATGCCACTTTGTTTGGAGCTGTACCTCTTCTGATATCACTGGGCCAACTTCCACTCCCTGGATGCCACTTTGTTTGGGACTGTACCTCTTCTGATATCACTGGGCCAACTTCCACTCCCTGGATGCCACTTTGTTTGGGGCTGGACCTCTTCTGATATCACTGGGGAAAGTTCAGCCTGTGTCAAGCAACATGGAATTTCAGCCTAGAGCTCATCACTGAAGCATTCAAATATCACCACAGATAATATACATGTTCTTGTAAATGGCTACATTTTTGTCAGAGCATAACTCTACTTCCACAATATAACTTTAAAGTGAAAAAGTGAATTTGTTGGGAAATGAGAATACTATGTCTGGCCTAGACTTGAAAGATGTTACAGAGTGAATGGTTTAGTCAACACTTTTGTTGTACAAGCTATAGACTGTTGTAATAAAAAGCCCATACACAAAATCATGTTTCTTATGCACAACATTTTTCCTCAACTCATTCATGTGTGTGAAGCTTGAAGTCAATATCTCAAAAATATATGGAGTTATGGAGAAAAGAAAACTTGATATAGTATAAAACTAGACAGTTGTTTTGTTATTAAAAACTGAAGTCTTCCCCCACTGCATACCATCTCAATATAGTGAACATTTGTGGCAAGTTATTTCCAATCCTGAAAGAGGCTTAAGAGATTATAGAGCAGACATGAAATGCAGTAATATGACCTTTGATGTCTAAGTGTGACCTTGACCTTGAGCCAAGCTGGTTGCTCTCTGCATATTGTCTCAATGTCTCAATATGGTGAACTTTTGTTGGGAGTAATTTCAAAATCCTTCAACTGGTTGAATGTTATGAAGCAGACAGGAATTGTGATGTACACAAAACAGACAATTGCAGAGTTTCACCTCAAATCAGTCAATATGTGTATGAAGTTTGAAGTCAATACCTCAAAAAATATTGAGTAATGGAAAAAAGTAGACTTGTCCCGATGCCCTAGGATGGACCAATGGACAAATGGACTGATGGAGAGACATTTATTACTGATACAAACATATGTTTCAGTTTAAAGAATATATGATCAGTGAAAATAGCAAGTGACCTTTTACATTGCTGTTCATCCGAATCTGCTGCCAGAACACAGACCAGTCTTGGACTGCTAACACCTTGTTGTGCAGCAACTGGTGGGTGATGACTGCTAGATCAGCTGCTGGATGGTGCTGGAAACACACCCCCAAAACACCTTGTGATCTGCTTGCCTCGCAGCTAAAATGGAAATAAATCTGCTAAATAAAATAGCCAGAATAGGAGTCTTCTTGTTAGTAAGCTGTAACATTGTTTACGTCGTTATGAGCATGTGTAGCTTCATCTACATCATTACTGTTGTCTATCCACTGCATGGTTGTAGAATAGGCAATCGGCTAGCAAGTAACTTCCTCCAAGTCTGGTTACAGTAGATAAATATAAATGGACTAAGCTCGATGTTTTAAACGGTCAAGCAATCCTAATATGAATAGAGTAGACATTTTAAATGTAAGAAACTTGTCCAATAAAAATTACATCCAGATGTCATTAAATTAAAAAAGACCACTTAATTAATACATATCTTACATATGAAACTATATACACATGTTAAGTTCATCTGGCTTTCTCATACACTCTTCCCGACTTTGTTTCCTAATTAATCGCTGTTTATCTTTTTAAAACATATTTCTCGTTCATTGTTAAGTTAATAGTTAAATGTTACCCTAAGAGCCACTTACCGCACTGCTTTACAAACAATCAGAATACCTCAGCCTTCTCCACCATACGGATGTTTCTATGTCACTATCATCAATACTGTTTGTGAGCAACAAAATGGGCTGGTGTTCCTGGGATTGCCTGTCTGCTTCTTGGGACTGAAGTTTGAAACATGTCTTTATGTAAACATGTATGTTAACTAAATGGAATGCAACTAATAACATGTTGAAATTCATGAAGGATATTGACTTTCCTCAAGAATTTTTTGCACAAGTTCTGTTCAATGTTATAAATGACACATGATTGATTAATTGTCTGTTTTGTGCAAGGAAAAATAGTAAAGGTACTGTCAGTTTTATAGGCTTCGGCAGTGTCGTCTTTGTGCATAAACTTTACCATAGTAAACACTAGATAAAATGTTGAAGGTATTCAAATGAAACTTGGTGGATATGTTCAGCAAGGCCCATTACTCTGGCTTTAATGCTTGTTGAGTTGTGCCCCTTTGTGGAATGTTAATCAAGAAACGAAAGTTGGTATTTGGTCCGCGGCTCTCTTTTTGGTTTTATGGGCATTACAGCAGGTATAACTTAACAGACCTAGATAATTACCACCTGGTAGGGAAACTTCAGGTCTCTAATTGAAAGACCACAAACACATCATACTTGTATGACCATTTTCATCGTTCATATTTACATGATCATATGTGTTAAATGTGCATGGAGAAACTACTATGCAAGATATACTGGAGGTTGATTGCACATAAACCTGTTTAAGCCCCAGGGAGTTTTTACGTAAGTTTCACTGACGGTGCAATGAAAGTCACCCCAACAGTCACCAATGACAATATTACAATAATGTTTCTTGTCTTGTAGCATTGTGTCTCTTGATTGGGGCTTGCTTGGCCTTAATTATTATTTTTAAACAGGATCTTGGTTAAATTTGAGGATTCTGGGCTTGTCCGTGTAGTTTCCATTGTTTTGATGAACAAATGGCTACATGTACCTGCGACAGTGTCCGGTCCATCTCTTCTTGTGACTGGGTCCTAGCATCTGTGCTCTGACCTCCTCCTCTTGTGACTGGGTCCCAGCATCTGTGCTCTGACCTCCTCCTCTTGTGACTGGGTCCCAGCATCTGTGTCCTGACCTCCTCCTCTTGTGACTGGGTCCCAGCATCTGTGCTCTGACCTCCTCCTCTTGTGACTGGGTCCCAGCATCTGTGCCCTGACCTTCTCCTCTTGTGACTGGGTCCCAGCATCTGTGTCCCGACCTCCACCTCTTGTGACTGGGTCACAGCATCCCTGTCCCTACCTCCTCTAGTGACTGGTCCCAGCATCTGTGTCCTGACCTCCTCCTCTTGTGACTGGGTCCAAGCATCTGTGTCCTGACCTCCTCCTATAGTGACTGGGTCCCAGCATCTGTGTCCTGACCTCCTCCTCTTGTGACTGGGTCCCAGCATCTGTGTCCTGACCTCCTCCTCTAGTGTCTGGGTCCCAGCATCTGTGTCCTGACCTCCTCCTCTTGTGACTGGGTCCCAGCATCTGTTTCCTGACCTCCTCCTCTAGTGACTGGGTCCCAGCATCTGTGTCCTGACCTCCTCCTCTTGTGACTGGGTCCCAGCATCTGTGTCCTGACCTCCATATCTTGTGGCTGGGTCCCAGCATCTGTGTCCTGACCTCCTCCTCTTGTGACTGGGTCACAGCATCCCTGTCCCTACCTCCCCTAGTGACTGGGTCCCAGCATCTGTGTCCTGACCTCCTTCTCTTGTGACTGGGTTCCAGCATCTGTGTCCTGACATGCTCCTCTTGTGACTGGGTCCCAGCATCTGTGTCCAGACATGCTCCTTTTGTGACTGGGTTCCAGCATCTGTGTCCCGACCTCCTCCTCTTGTGACTGGGTCCCAGCATCTGTTTACCGACCTCCACCTCTTGTGACTGGGTCCCAGCATCTGTGTACAGACCTCCTCCACTTGTGACTGGGTCCCAGCATCTGTGTCCTGACCTCCACCTCTTGTGACTGGGTCCCAGCATCTGTGTCCCGACCTCCTCCTCTTGTGACTGGGTCCCAGCATCTGTGTCCTGACCTCCACCTCTTGTGACTGGGTCCCAGCCTGTGCATGGCAGACCTTCATACATACGTCTTAAGGCCTGCTGGTCCCTTCCCCTGAAGTAAATGCACTTTTTTTATAAACTGATGCTGCAGAATTTTTTAAAACTAGAGCTATCACTGAAGGTGATTAATACCCCCAAATGCCGCCCTGATATGAAATTGCAGTCAACTATTTGGAAAGCCAACCTTTAAATGACAACTTTATTTTATGGACTATCGTCAGTTATTCATTTTTTTATTATGTTTTTAAAAGTTTGAAAAAGGCTCTAAACAATATCAGTGATGCTAATACTGAGATGTTAATACTGATATATTTGATGTTCTAAAGCACAGAATATACGATTGCCTATGGCCATCTATAAATGAGTTAAGTTACTTTTTTTCAAGTAACTTGCTACTGACAAGAAAAAAGTAACAAAGGGCAATAACTCTGTAATTGGCTGATTCACAAATAGAATTGCGGTTCCTGTACACTGAACTTCCTCTCATTATGATCTATCACTGTATGAAGTTTTATTGAATTCCTTCAAATAGTTTTCAAGTTATGCTTCGGACAAGAAAAAGTAACAAAGGGCAGTAACTATACAATTATAATACCTACATAGTATCAACAAGATGGCCATATACTTCTCACCTGAGGACACAGCCTACTTTAGCTGAAATGATAACCTTTTTTTCACCTGCAACGACCATTATTTAAATTTACCAAGAAAACAACACAATCATTTTACCAGCCCCTACTGAATAAAAGACTTGACCTTGTGACCATGTTTTTGACCCAAGATAAACTAGTATATTTTTTAACTTAATCAATATCATTCTAGTCTCAAGTTTGGCAAAGATTGAATTAAAAAGCAGCCGCTTTTGTGTAATCCAGTTTGACCAAGTTGTTGACCATAGATGAGGTGATCAGAATTTCAAACCCTGGAGACCCAGATATCAGGAATTTACTTTTGCATAGTCTGGGGCAACTTCTACTTCCTTGATGCCACTTTGTTTGGGGCTGGACCTCTTCTGATACCACTGGGGCAACTTCTACTTCCTTGATGCCACTTTGTTTGGGGCTGGACCTCTTCTGATACCACTGGGTCAACTTCTACTTCCTTGATGCCACTTTGTTTGGGGCTGTTCCTCTTCTGATATCACTGGGGCAACTTCTACTTCCTTGATGCCACTTTGTTAGGGGCTGTACCTCTTCTGATATCACTGGGCCAACTTCTACTTCCTTGATGCCACTTTGTTCGGGGCTGGACCTCTTCTGATACCACTGGGGCAACTTTACTTCCTTGATGCCACTTTGTTAGGGGCTGTACCTCTTCTGATATCACTGGGCCAACTTCTACACTCTGGATGCCACTTTGTTTGGGGCTGTACTCTCTTCTGATCAATGGGCCATCTTCTACACTCTGGATGCCACTTTGTTTTGGGGCTGGACCTCTTCTGATATCACTGGGCCATCTTCTACACTCTGGATGCCACTTTGTTTGGGGCTGTACCTCTTCTGATATCACTGGGCCAACTTCCACTCCCTGGATGCCACTTTGTTTGGGACTGTACCTCTTCTGATATCACTGGGCCAACTTCCACTCCCTGGATGCCACTTTGTTAGGGGCTGGACCTCTTCTGATATCACTGGGCCAACTTCTACTCCCTGGATGCCACTTTGTTAGGGGCTGGACCTCTTCTGATATCACTGGGCCAACTTCCACTCCCTGGATGCCACTTTGTTTGGGGCTGGACCTCTTCTGATATCACTGGGCCAGCTTCCACTCCCTGGATGCCACTTTGTTTGGGACTGTACCTCTTCTAATATCACTGGGCCAACTTCCACTCCCTGGATGCCACTTTGTTTGGGGCTGGACCTCTTCTGATATCACTGGGCCAACTTCCACTCCCTGGATGCCACTTTGTTTGGGACTGTACCTCTTCTGATATCACTGGGCCAACTTCCACTCCCTGGATGCCACTTTGTTAGGGGCTGGACCTCTTCTGATATCACTGGGCCAACTTCCACTCCCTGGATGCCACTTTGTTTGGGGCTGGACCTCTGATATCACTGGGCCAACTTCCACTCCCTGGATGCCACTT
This sequence comes from Mya arenaria, assembly GCF_026914265.1. Classification (NCBI taxonomy): domain Eukaryota; kingdom Metazoa; phylum Mollusca; class Bivalvia; order Myida; family Myidae; genus Mya; species Mya arenaria. Next base: position 24,366,756 of record NC_069126.1, read on the forward strand.
TGTTTGGAGCTGTACCTCTTCTGATATCACTGGGCCAACTTCCACTCCCTGGATGCCACTTTGTTTGGGACTGTACCTCTTCTGATATCACTGGGCCAACTTCCACTCCCTGGATGCCACTTTGTTTGGGGCTGGACCTCTTCTGATATCACTGGGGAAAGTTCAGCCTGTGTCAAGCAACATGGAATTTCAGCCTAGAGCTCATCACTGAAGCATTCAAATATCACCACAGATAATATACATGTTCTTGTAAATGGCTACATTTTTGTCAGAGCATAACTCTACTTCCACAAATATAACTTTAAAGTGAAAAAGTGAATTGTTGGGAAATGAGAATACTATGTCTGGCCTAGACTTGAAAGATGTTACAGAGTGAATGGTTTAGTCAACACTTTTGTTGTACAAGCTATAGACTGTTGTAATAAAAAGCCCATACACAAAATCATGTTTCTTATGCACAACATTTTTCCTCAACTCATTCATGTGTGTGAAGCTTGAAGTCAATATCTCAAAAATATATGGAGTTATGGAGAAAAGAAAACTTGATATAGTATAAAACTAGACAGTTGTTTTGTTATTAAAAACTGAAGTCTTCCCCCACTGCATACCATCTCAATATAGTGAACATTTGTGGCAAGTTATTTCCAATCCTGAAAGAGGCTTAAGAGATTATAGAGCAGACATGAAATGCAGTAATATGACCTTTGATGTCTAAGTGTGACCTTGACCTTGAGCCAAGCTGGTTGCTCTCTGCATATTGTCTCAATGTCTCAATATGGTGAACTTTTGTTGGGAGTAATTTCAAAATCCTTCAACTGGTTGAATGTTATGAAGCAGACAGGAATTGTGATGTACACAAAACAGACAATTGCAGAGTTTCACCTCAAATCAGTCAATATGTGTATGAAGTTTGAAGTCAATACCTCAAAAAATATTGAGTAATGGAAAAAAGTAGACTTGTCCCGATGCCCTAGGATGGACCAATGGACAAATGGACTGATGGAGAGACATTTATTACTGATACAAACATATGTTTCAGTTTAAAGAATATATGATCAGTGAAAATAGCAAGTGACCTTTTACATTGCTGTTCATCCGAATCTGCTGCCAGAACACAGACCAGTCTTGGACTGCTAACACCTTGTTGTGCAGCAACTGGTGGGTGATGACTGCTAGATCAGCTGCTGGATGGTGCTGGAAACACACCCCCAAAACACCTTGTGATCTGCTTGCCTCGCAGCTAAAATGGAAATAAATCTGCTAAATAAAATAGCCAGAATAGGAGTCTTCTTGTTAGTAAGCTGTAACATTGTTTACGTCGTTATGAGCATGTGTAGCTTCATCTACATCATTACTGTTGTCTATCCACTGCATGGTTGTAGAATAGGCAATCGGCTAGCAAGTAACTTCCTCCAAGTCTGGTTACAGTAGATAAATATAAATGGACTAAGCTCGATGTTTTAAACGGTCAAGCAATCCTAATATGAATAGAGTAGACATTTTAAATGTAAGAAACTTGTCCAATAAAAATTACATCCAGATGTCATTAAATTAAAAAAGACCACTTAATTAATACATATCTTACATATGAAACTATATACACATGTTAAGTTCATCTGGCTTTCTCATACACTCTTCCCGACTTTGTTTCCTAATTAATCGCTGTTTATCTTTTTAAAACATATTTCTCGTTCATTGTTAAGTTAATAGTTAAATGTTACCCTAAGAGCCACTTACCGCACTGCTTTACAAACAATCAGAATACCTCAGCCTTCTCCACCATACGGATGTTTCTATGTCACTATCATCAATACTGTTTGTGAGCAACAAAATGGGCTGGTGTTCCTGGGATTGCCTGTCTGCTTCTTGGGACTGAAGTTTGAAACATGTCTTTATGTAAACATGTATGTTAACTAAATGGAATGCAACTAATAACATGTTGAAATTCATGAAGGATATTGACTTTCCTCAAGAATTTTTTGCACAAGTTCTGTTCAATGTTATAAATGACACATGATTGATTAATTGTCTGTTTTGTGCAAGGAAAAATAGTAAAGGTACTGTCAGTTTTATAGGCTTCGGCAGTGTCGTCTTTGTGCATAAACTTTACCATAGTAAACACTAGATAAAATGTTGAAGGTATTCAAATGAAACTTGGTGGATATGTTCAGCAAGGCCCATTACTCTGGCTTTAATGCTTGTTGAGTTGTGCCCCTTTGTGGAATGTTAATCAAGAAACGAAAGTTGGTATTTGGTCCGCGGCTCTCTTTTTGGTTTTATGGGCATTACAGCAGGTATAACTTAACAGACCTAGATAATTACCACCTGGTAGGGAAACTTCAGGTCTCTAATTGAAAGACCACAAACACATCATACTTGTATGACCATTTTCATCGTTCATATTTACATGATCATATGTGTTAAATGTGCATGGAGAAACTACTATGCAAGATATACTGGAGGTTGATTGCACATAAACCTGTTTAAGCCCCAGGGAGTTTTTACGTAAGTTTCACTGACGGTGCAATGAAAGTCACCCCAACAGTCACCAATGACAATATTACAATAATGTTTCTTGTCTTGTAGCATTGTGTCTCTTGATTGGGGCTTGCTTGGCCTTAATTATTATTTTTTAAACAGGATCTTGGTTAAATTTGAGGATTCTGGGCTTGTCCGTGTAGTTTCCATTGTTTTGATGAACAAATGGCTACATGTACCTGCGACAGTGTCCGGTCCATCTCTTCTTGTGACTGGGTCCTAGCATCTGTGCTCTGACCTCTCCTCTTGTGACTGGGTCCCAGCATCTGTGCTCTGACCTCCTCCTCTTGTGACTGGGTCCCAGCATCTGTGTCCTGACCTCCTCCTCTTGTGACTGGGTCCCAGCATCTGTGCTCTGACCTCCTCCTCTTGTGACTGGGTCCCAGCATCTGTGCCCTGACCTTCTCCTCTTGTGACTGGGTCCCAGCATCTGTGTCCCGACCTCCACCTCTTGTGACTGGGTCACAGCATCCCTGTCCCTACCTCCTCTAGTGACTGGGTCCCAGCATCTGTGTCCTGACCTCCTCCTCTTGTGACTGGGTCCAAGCATCTGTGTCCTGACCTCCTCCTATAGTGACTGGGTCCCAGCATCTGTGTCCTGACCTCCTCCTCTTGTGACTGGGTCCCAGCATCTGTGTCCTGACATGCTCCTCTTGTGACTGGGTCCCAGCATCTGTGTCCTGACCTCCTCCTCTTGTGACTGGGTCCCAGCATCTGTGTCCTGACCTCCTCCTCTAGTGACTGGGTCCCAGCATCTGTGTCCTGACCTCCTCCTCTTGTGACTGGGTCCCAGCATCTGTGTCCTGACCTCCATATCTTGTGGCTGGGTCCCAGCATCTGTGTCCTGACCTCCTCCTCTTGTGACTGGGTCACAGCATCCCTGTCCCTACCTCCTCTAGTGACTGGGTCCCAGCATCTGTGTCCTGACCTCCTCCTCTTGTGACTGGGTTCCAGCATCTGTGTCCTGACATGCTCCTCTTGTGACTGGGTCCCAGCATCTGTGTCCAGACCTCCTCCTTTTGTGACTGGGTTCCAGCATCTGTGTCCCGACCTCCTCCTCTTGTGACTGGGTCCCAGCATCTGTTTACCGACCTCCACCTCTTGTGACTGGGTCCCAGCATCTGTGTACAGACCTCCTCCACTTGTGACTGGGTCCCAGCATCTGTGTCCCGACCTCCACCTCTTGTGACTGGGTCCCAGCATCTGTGTCCCGACCTCCTCCTCTTGTGACTGGGTCCCAGCATCTGTGTCCTGACCTCCACCTCTTGTGACTGGGTCCCAGCATCTGTGTCCCGACCTCCACCTCTTGTGACTGGGTCCCAGCATCTGTGTCCCGACCTCCACCTCTTGTGACTGGGTCCCAGCATCTGTGTCCTGACCTCCACCTCTTGTGACTGGGTCCCAGTATCTGTGTCCCGACCTCCACCTCTTATGACTGGGTCCCAGCATCTGTGTCCCGCCCTCCACCTCTTGTGACTGGGTCCCCATCTGTGTCCCGCCCTCCACCTCTTGTGACTGGCTCCCAGCATCTGTGTCCCGACCTCCTCCTCTTGTGACTGGCTCCCAGCATCTGTTACCCAAGCCATGCTCTCATCCAAGACTGTGAAGCCCTGTAGGTAGAAGTCTTTGTCAGTAACACATACAGAAATAGGTTACTAGGCAAACCTTCACATGTTTATTGAACCAAATGAAATGCAAACGTCTGTATCAACCAAGTTAACCAATAGGAACCGTAACCTTATTCTTCATTGAACCAATTAAAAAATTCAAATAAGATTTATATCAATTACATGTGTGTATATAAGAAAACTGCTCTATTACAACCGAGAAATAAAATGAATTACATGATCACACATGATTCTTTAATAATGAAATTCCCTTTTTGTTTTATGTAAAATTACTCCTTTTCCCTTTTATATTACGAATTCGCAGAATTTTTTTAAAGCTTGAACACTATTATTTCACAAATTATGAACACATTGTCTGTTGATTTATTAAACACCCGAAACCCTAATCAAGATAGTTTTGTTTTTTATATCATCATTTGTTTAAAGTCACTATAACATCCATTTGATACTGTAATGGCCATATCTATGGGTTCATCTCTAAATCCATCCACCAAAGAAAATCCTGCAAAATATCATTCAAAACCTCATTATAACGCGTAATGTCTTAAATTATGATGTAAATCGTATGAAAACTTTTACATACATTCAAGAAAGCATTAAACATATTAACAAATGCTACCTAAATGAGGAGAAACAAGGTATTTAAGTTAACTACTTGAGGGTATACATTATAACCGAAAGCATTTTGTTGTGTGCCGACACCTTTATGCAAACCTTCACTTCTTTACTTTCACTTTTCCTAACTTTTAAATTTGCACGAACACAGATTGACTGTTTCGACAACTTTTTATGTCTTGGAATGAGCTATTTTTTGTGAAAACAAACACTTTAAGAAAATTGAAATTTTTGGCCTTGTTTCAAACAATTGAGATCTGTTGTATTGTGAGTATTACGTTATATGAGTGAAGTGAAGGCATTGATACCAAAATCAGCTGATTCTGAGACAAAAATGAAAAAACCTGACAAAGCTGTCAATCTGTTAGAGTACAACTTTAAGTGTGTATCAAAGCTCTTAAAAACTGTCCTGCAACAGCAATTTAAAGGCAGTGATATTCAACAATGGAAACTTAAGGCCCTCTAGTGAGACAGCTACCTTTTCTAAGAAATGGATCCCTTGTCCCTGATTTAGTCCCTTCACACCATTTAAAATGAGTTTAATAGAGTTTTATGATAGAAATACTTTAAATGTTCAATAAAAATCATGCATTTCAATATTTGAATAATGAGAACAAATGAGAATTATTAATCTAGCTTTTAAAATAGATAGACAACCATGAGCTTCAAAGTGGTGATTAAAGACAAACAAATAAACCTTGTAAAACAGTGTTTACTTTCTTATCTGTATCCCTTTCTTACATACTCCATCTGCCCTTACCCAAGAAAAGAAATTAATGTCCACAAGGTGTCTTATGATCCAGGAGAATCCTGTTTACCTATCTGATTTTAAAGCATTCTAAAGGCTTTCTACACATCATGATTCCTCAATTTGTATCTAGTCTCCAAAGGTGTCACAGTTGTGATACCACTAAGTAACTTTTTGTAAAAATTACATAAAAAGCTCAAACTCAGGAAGTCTGGTGGAGTTTGCCATCCTGAAACAAACAAAGCTCACCATGCTGCTAAGGAGTCTGATTTTATTCATTGCCGCAGTTCAGCTGAAGATGTGGATTCCAAATGAGGAAGACCTGCCTGGTGCACCGGAACTTACGCCAGTATCTGCAAAAGAAGGGTGTAAATCTGGGAAACAGCATAGTCAATTTGAGAAAATTCTTAACTTATATAAGTAGTCTACAAGTATGAACCTTATACAATGATTAGAAGTGCCAAAATCTGAATTTAAGAATTATTAAACAAACAATGTTTGGTCTAGGATCTAAACTTGAATTTAGATGCTAAAACTGTGAGTTTTGATCAAAACAAGTGCACACTTACAGCGAGTGCAAAGATGGCAAGGGAGCCACAATAAACACGTTTCTTGGTTCTGGGTTTAGGGAAATGCCTGCTGGAATAACAAAGGCAAATGTGCTTCTCACATATATGGATATCTCAGCTACTGCAAGAAGTCATATGCAGAGACTTGATGATAAGGCCAGTAGAAACACCATTAAACTCAATGAGGATCATCAGACATGGCAGCTAAGCGCCAGCTTGTCACTGAGCACAAAGGTAAATGTGGCATCGGAAATCCAAATCACTCCAGCCTGTCAGTGGATGGCTGCTGTAATTCAAAGCACATGGTTTCTTCATGCAAACCTGGACAAGCTGCTTCTAAAGTCTATAGTGTAGCTATTGAAAATCACACAAGTCACAAGTACGAGTATCACAGTGGTGACAAGCTGTGCTGGGCGGGTGCTTAATTGCCCAACACAAACTATGAAGTAGTATGAAGTTCAATGTCCATGTAGCTATGCATTCTGTATAGCAAGTCTGCAATACATGGAGCCACCTTCAGAATAAAAGATGGCTCATGCAATTGCAGAAGAGTTGTGAAAGGAAGATACTAGCTCTTACACTGACAACTGCCCTTAGAATGCAGATTTTCTATGTACCTGGAATGTATGTAAGAAAGCTGACCCACAGTATCCTGGATCTAGGCAAATAAGAATTATAAAAAGATTGAAAAGATTGGTAGAAGCAACATATGGACCTGATTTACTGCTCACCTTAAGTTTGTAAGGCTTCATGCAATTCAGTGCTACTCTGGAAACTACTGTCACTGACAGACGAGTCTCTCGTCTGTGAGGGGAAAGGTGGCTCAGGTGACCGGTGGTACCACTCTGCATTTCTGCCAACACACAACATCAGATACCTGAAAATGACCATGAGCTCATGGAAACTTTACTTGAAATATGCCTACAAAAGAGTGAGGCAATTCTTACATGAGTACTGTCAGAAATGCAGAAACATGTAACTTTGGTCGTTCTTTGGGTCAGACACTGATGACTGAAAAACTAACTAGATATGTCTGTTAAGGAAAAATAACAACTATAAATTGGAAGCCTTGTTACCCAAAGCATGTAGTTACTTGATAGCAGCCTTAAAAAAGGTAGAAAACGTCCCGAAAAGTATAAACACTGAAACATTAATTAATCAATCAGTCAATCAGTGAACCTATCTTACACAAGCCATGGGAGATACTTAAAATATAATTTGATTAATTAGGTAGGTTGGATAGTTGGGACCACATATCCAAGGTCTTAATTCAATACATGATGTTGTTTCTGAGATAATGACTTAAAGGTGCTTACATGCAAAATCTTATTCAAGGACACCCACTCTCTGCCATCAATGCTAGGATGAGTACAATAGTATAGCTCCATTTATTCTTCAAATAGTCAAGCTGACAATGTATTAAATTATCCTTTTTAAATTTAAATTTAACATCCCAGTAAATATACCTTCCTCTTCCTTGTCAGACGCAGTCCTGGTTAAGATTATGTTGTTTTCACACAATATTATCCTTGTAACCTGGTTATGGAGCAACAAAATAGCTTTAGCAAAAGTAAAGCAATACTTAGATCAATTACCCAATCTTCCCCAAATTTTCTACTATTCTATGCATACCATATATATCACTGTGTATAGGACACTAGCAAAGATAGGATGCAGGCAAAAAAAACACGAGAAAAATCATGGAAAAAAATTCATACAATAGGACCCAGTGAAAAATGTCAGTCGGCAGCCACTGTATTTGTTTTGACGAATTGTATTGAATAAAGGAATGGCAAAGTTTATAAAATAGTACAGTCCATGTACATAAATGATAAAAAATATTCAAATAACAATGACACAAAGTGGTACAAAGCTGATTAATGGTTAATTGCATTACTGTATTAAATAATTAATAATCAGGAATTTCATTCTATCATCCTGATGTCCCTCTCCTCTAAACCCTCAATTGTTTTGCTGTCGTTGCGAATAGTAAAAGCAATTGTATACTGTATGTAAATGTTCTCAACACTTTAGGCGAAGTATTTCAAACATGTGGTATAATGGAAGGAACAACACTGTCATCGCAACAGTTTGTACTATAGCAATAGTATAGAAAGGCTGCTGGCGTTAGATAGAGGGAGTTTTTCACACCTTCACACTTTGACAGTGCACATTCACGCAACATCACAGTATAAATGTCTATATATTTTTAATACAGAATCATACAAATGAATGTAAAATCTACCCTAAAATTTTGAAACTTAGAATGAACAAATGATTGATTGTTGTTGTCTGCTGATGCTATTACTAGCAGCTAAACCTGCCCAATTTTCCACTGATCCATCAATCGATTTGAGTAATGTCCCGTTGAAGTGAAATGTAAACATTAAAGACCTTTCCTCCAATTATTTCTCTATTAATGCAATTTCAGCCAGAAAACAATGTCAAAGTCTAATACTATAGATAAAAAGAAAGCATTTTTTATGGGAATACTGGGAGTAAATAATGCGTCCTATACACACTGATTTACTCTTAATGTATTTAGGACAGGTTGAAAATCATAATCCTGATCTGTAAAATCATTAAAACTTGCTGAAACCAAGATGGCACAATTACACTAAAATGATAGTTTCAAGTTAAAGCAAAAGCTGGAAATGAGGTTTCCAAAACATTTCTTGATCTAATCTGTAAAAACTTTCAATTCAAATTCATAATCACACATTTTGATTTACCCTATAAAACCTACTCAATATCAAAGCCTAAGAAATGCACAATGGAGCAAAAACGAACGCTTATCTGCATTTTGTTAGTTGAATAAGGGAAATATAACAACAATTATTAAAGCTGGTTACATTTTGTGCGTATTGTCCCTGGCAACATGTGTGTATTGTCCCTGGCAACATGTGTGTATTGTCCCTGGCAACATGTGTGTATTGTCCCTGGCAACATGTTTGTATTGTCCCTGGCAACATGTGTGTATTGTCCCTGGCAACATGTGTGTATTGTCCCTGGCAACATGTGTGTATTGTCCCTGGCAACATGTGTGTATTGTCCCTGGCAACATGTGTACCAAGTTCCGTTTGAATATCTTGAACAGTTTTAGAGTTATGGCCCAGGATCAACAACAAAACCAAGGCTATGACAACTAATATTTGCATCCCTACCTTTGTAGCAACAAGACCTCGAACAATGTTGGCTATTACTTCTGGCCCCTGCCACTGGCTGCAGCCCATTTCTGTCCTGGCCTCTCATCCCTGGGAAGATTCGAGTCCATGTTGTCACTAATGCCGCTACTGCTGGAACCAACATTATAATTGTTGTTGTTTAGTCTACAATGATGGACACGATAGTATCAACTTCATCATATGGTAATCACCATAAAAGTCAACTCTAAATATCTAAATATCCAAATATATTCATCATTTAAGCATGTGACTATTAAGTGTGTATTTCTATCCTTATAAATACGAAATGTCCAAATGAAAACTTGTGTAAATGTCATGGAAGAAGCTACAGAGTAGTTTAAAGCATTCAAATGAACATGTTAGTTTTCACTAGTTGTTTGATTGTGCACTCTTGAGGTGATACATGTATGAATCACTCAAGTGTCTGTTTCTTAAGAAGAAACCAGTACTGATGTCCTCTTTAAGAAGCCATGACCAGCCATACTACTATAGACCACTTTCACATGTCTGCTAAACTACTGATAGCAATGTTTTTTTCATCTAAGCACCATGTTCCATGGTTATCAGTAGCTGTATTCTCATATGAAATAGCATGACAAAAAGATCTCTGAGAGCTGTTTATTAACCTTAAGCTATACATCTATATACCTGGGTCCATTAATTCACATCAGGACAGTTACTTGAACACACACAGTTTTCCCCTTCATATTATCTATGGAAGTTTTATCCACCTGCAAGGTTTCATGCATTAATTTTTACCAGGACTAGATAGCTAATTTTTACAAGCACATACACATAAAACTACACTTTCTCCATTATTAGCATGATCGTTTCTTAAATATATCCAGTCTGTGCTGATGTTACATAAACACTACATTACAATACCTTCCTGATAATCATTGCTATCCCTGTTGTGTACGAGATTTGACTAGATTCCTATGTCCCCTGAATATTACATGCACTTAAAACACATACCTAAGCTTTAAGACAAAGTATCCTACCTCTGTCATGATCACGGTATCCCTGCTCCACGAACCCATCTTGTACAGTTCCCATACGTCTGGACATAATCTTTTCAATCAACTATGGCCTGCTTAGCTTGCATCAAACCATCCCTGACATACTCTCCTACCAGGTCTGAAGACAAATATTTGTATTCTTACAGTCAAACTGAAGTTCATTTGAAGCAATGATTAAAAACACAAAGAATGGTCCTATAATTTATACCATGACTGTATAAACTATTCTATTTACATTATGATATCAAAAATAAACAAAGCAATTTAGTCAAGGCAACATGTAACTACTTTCTCAGCATGCACGATCATTTTTTTATTTTGATATACTCATTATAACGTTTAAATGCCATCTTCCTCATGGCAGGTTGGCTCCTACCCTGAGGGAACTTCCGGGTGTTGAAGACCTCAAACTTCTAGAGGAGTGGAAGGTCTGGGAATCGATCCTCTAGGTTCACCACAATGTTCATCAGGAAGTGGCTGTAGATCTGCAAATGCACAACAATATCTACAACTGAACAGGAGTGAATGATCTTGATCACTTAAACAAAAGAAATTTTGAAATAGAACAAGATGCAGTATATTAAACCTTATATTACATTTCATTATTTAATTAAAAAAACAATAACAGTAAAAATAATATGTTCACAGAGTTGTGTCATGGAAATTATTTTTCATGTGTACTTTGTTCTGGAAATAGTCAATATCTGTCTTTAACTCTCTCTGATTGTAAAACCTTGACTGTTCAAGATGGTCACATGATCTACATCCGCTTGGTAGGCTCTGCCAGCAGTCCTTGCAGGATAGCACATGTCCCCTTTACCAGAGGCTTGACACTGTGGTGTACACTGCATCCCTTGTCTGAAAATACACAAAAGGCAAACCAAATGATTAATCAGTTGCATTCAATTAGCCTTTAAATGATCTTTTGAATGTGCCTTTAAATAAAGAGTTATGACTTACCGGTAGTCATTAGAAGATGTAGATAAAATAATTCTTATTGTTATAGATAATAAATAAATTTACTAGGTCTTACTCAAGGGTCTAAAGATGACATACCTGCATAGCAACAGACAGTTCTGCTAGATAAGGCAAAGCATCAGCCAGTCATGTGAAGGGACATCACAAAGCGATGGTCCTGTGTGATTTTTGCTGGACCAGGCTCGCACATAATAACATTTCCCTGCCATCCTCTCCAGGCTGCTGAAGAGGAATGTCAGGCACTTCATCGACGTAGTTGTTGCCTTCTCCTGCCACATCCTTTGTGAAGGTTGGCGAGGAAGATTTTTTTGTTTATCTTAGATTTTGAATCGCCCTTTGCTGTTTATACTGTGGAATATTCTGTACTAGATGGATTAAAGTCACTGTCAGTCAATGATAAGGACCACAAGTGAAATAAGTGTTTTCTCTTTTTAGTGTCATCCTTGGTTCGGTGCCTGCCATGGCTATTGATAATATCATGTATGTATATTTAATGTTATTTACTATACATGTTGTTTATTTTAAATGTCCATGTATGTGCATTCCTTAATGAAATAAATCTATCTATAAACTCATACACACCCATCTTAGTAGAAGAGCTGGCACCATTCTATATACATGTATCATTTCTACTTCACACCAGCTACAAATAAATTAAAAGTTAGTTCGTAAAAAGCAATATTCTGAGTTACACATTCATACCACCACTGTAAATGAGGATACTTCTGGTAGTTCCCTTCTTTATCTGAAGAAGACTTTATTGAGGCGCGTAGGAAGGAAATTGACTTTGGGGCCGCAGAACGGGTGGGCACGGGAGGGGTGTCGAGATTTTTCAATTTTAAGCATTAAAAGACTCAATTTTAAGTAAGTTCAGGTTTTATTTTCATATTTTTATCTGAACCTTTTTTCGGTTAGAACAGTTGATAGATATAAAACTGTTATCGTTTAGTAACATTTATTCACTATTACATTTATTCAGTTTTTGGAAATGTGGATGATTCTTAGGTTTAACAATTCATCTCAATTCGTATATTTTGATACTTGGCTGGTATTTCTTGGCATGCCATCATTAATAATCCAAAGACTGTTTTCACGCCATTCACACGCCAATTAGCTAGATGGTCACGGGTTTAATTATGGTTACATATTTATTCAATATCGTGTCAGACTGGTTTTGATCTATATGCGCGTAGCTTTATTTAAAATATGATTATTAAGAAAGTCAGTATCAAATATTCATGGCCCCATTGCCTTAACTAGCCAGAATATTCAGGCCACGGACACGGCCCCTGCCGCCCCAGTTCCTACGCGCCTGTTATTCCTGAACTCTTAGAATATTTGTTTGTTTATCATAGAATTTGAATTACCCTTTGCTGTTTATTCTGTGGAATCTTCTGTACTAGACCAATCAAAGTCACTGTCAGTCAATGATAAACCAAACATAAGTTTTTTGCCACCACTTTCTGTAAGTCTGGCATCTGTCTGAATGGTGTTATGTGCTTTTTACTGGAAATGAAATCAGCTCTTGCTGCTGATTTAGCTCTTCGACTGACCGTTACTTCTCTGCCAACCACTGCTGTAGCTCTTGTTTCTCCCTGCCTTTGAAGTTGCTTCTTTCTGGCCAAATGATTCCGCCAACATTTTGGTCACCTCAACTTCCGAATCACCCTTTTCTTCTGAATTGAGACCCTTTACACAAACTACCTGAGAGTGTTCAGGGGGCATCACTTTTGTCACCTATTCACTCGTCCTTGAGGCCACACACTTGTCTTTAAAATTACTTAATTCGAAACCAGTAGTACCAAAACTGTTAACATCTTTTACAATCAGTTTTTTTCTCCCTTGAAGACATTGTTTGCCAAGTACACATTTATAACTCACACACAGTCTGCCACAACTAATTATAACCTGATGGGACACTTGCAACGATGTGAAAAAAGCAACACAGATATGTCCTTCATCTCTGCCATCAACATTGTCCGTAATACCAGAGCTAAACTGGAATAAACCAAAAGCGCAAATTACTCCCAAGTGCCAACTTAAAATTAGAAAAAAAATCGATATCAGTTCACTCCTGCAATTCGATACAAAAGTTTCAATTAAACTAAAGAAACTGATATTTTACGCCCGAAAAGAACAGCCAACAAAAATAAAATATTAAAAGACTCCAGCAAATACATACATCAAAAGTGTTAAAGTTCATTACGCTGTAAATAATTATACATTTTTAAGTTAAAATAATGCGACAATGAGGAATACCTTATGACATCAAATGAATACTTTATAACAAGGGGAGGCAACCGTGGGGCGGTTACATTACACTAATCATACATACTCCCAGCTAATATTAAATACTTCATACATTTTGCTTTCTTGGAAACATAGATGAGTAGAATCGAATATCGGAATGTTCAAAAGAAGTTTCAATTAAATATTTACCTTCCATACCAGTATATAAACATTTACCTTCCATGAACGCCTCATTTTTTTTTTAAAGTGCGACTTCGTTCGGATATTTTAGACAACTGCAATATTATTCAGCGACAACCATTTTGTAAAGGAGACAATCTATTACCCGGAAATTAACTGGAAATTAACTCAGAAAACCCCAGATAGGTTGTATAGCATTTTAAAGTGCTAAATACATACATGCACTTCTTGAGATAACTCTATTACAAAAAGATTTTATATGAGAGTTTGCATTCTATGTTCAATTAAGAATGTGGTTAAGGGTGATTTACATTGAATATGTTAACGGTAACGGCAATTAATTAATAGCCCACCTTGCTTCCGAATTTAAAACTTAGTGTTGTAATGCACACATACACTTTTATCAGTATTACCGCATATTTAGGGTTATTAAAAAGCATGTTTTGGTCGGAAAGAGATGCATTCGAATCCTCGGAATCCTCCGTATGTACGTGCTACAAACAGAACTGTTAAGACCAAACTGACCGTTTGTGCACTTCGAGTGCACTCATAGTTGACTGTTATAAATGCTATATTGACAACGAAACTGATTCGTGAAGTCTCAACAGATGTTTTAATGTTAGTTAATATATATAGAGTATTTATAATGACAGATTACTGCTGAAAATAAACGTGTCATTCTCAGTATTCATACTTTATGACAATTCTTCTGCTGCATTTTTGGTTCGTTCACTGTGTAATCTAAACGGTCACGATTGCGGAAACATGAACGGTAACAGGACGTAATGCACGTAATAATTTACCTCGTAACGAACGATATTGTTAATATTGTAATTGTAGGGACATAGAGGATGAATATCACCTCATATGTATTTGTCCATGTTATCATCAGTTACATGTAACTTATAAACGATGTTATTATGTTAATCCATCTGTATTCAAATTTCATCAATTATTGGTATCATGTGATGAAAAGAAAGTTATAAAAGTTTGTAAATATATTAAAGAAGCATTTGTTATACGCAGCTCACTTAGAAATAATTTAACTCGATAATTATTGTGAGTGTACATACGACCCGAGGTAGAACAATTCGTTATTGTGATTGTACATACGACCCGAGGTAGAACAATTCGTTATTGTGATTGTACACAAGACCTGAGGTAGAACAATTCGTTATTGTGATTGTACATACGACCCGACGTAGAACAATTCGTTATTGTGATTGTACATACGACCCGAGGTAGAACAATTCGTTATTGTGATTGTACATACGACCCGAGGTAGAACAATTCGTTATTGTGATTGTACATACGACTCGAGGTAGAACAGTTCGTTATTGTGATTGTACATACGACCCGAGGTAGAACAATTCGTTAGTGTGATTGTACACAAGACTTGAGGTAGAACAATTCGTTAGTGTGATTGTACACAGGACCTGAGGTAGAACAATTCGTTATTGTGATTGTACATACGACTCGAGGTAGAACAATTCGTTATTGTGATTGTACATACGACTCGAGGTAGAACAATTCGTTATTGTGATTGTACATACGACCCGACGTAGAACAATTCGTTATTGTGATTGTACACAAGTCCTGAGGTAGAACAATTCGTTATTGTGATTGTACATACGACCCGACGTAGAACAATTCGTTATTGTGATTGTACATACGACCCGAGGTAGAACAATTCGTTAGTGTGATTGTACACAAGACTTGAGGTAGAACAATTCGTTAGTGTGATTGTACACAAGACCTGAGGTAGAACAATTCGTTATTGTGATTGTACATACGACTCGAGGTAGAACAATTCGTTATTGTGATTGTACATACGACTCGAGGTAGAACAATTCGTTATTGTGATTGTACATACGACCCGAGGTAGAACAATTCGTTATTGTGATTGTACACAAGACCTGAGGTAGAACAATTCGTTAGTGTGATTGTACACAAGACCCGAGGTAGAACAATTCGTTATTGTGATTGTACACAAGACTTGAGGTAGAACAATTCGTTATTGTGATTGTACACACGACTGGAGGTAGAACAATTCGTTATTGTGATTGTACACACGACTCGAGGTAGAACAATTCGTTATTGCGATTGTACACACGACTTGAGGTAGAACAATTCGTTATTGTAATTGTACACACGACTTGAGGTAGAACAATTCGTTATTGTGATTGTACACACGACTTGAGGTAGAACAATTCGTTATTGTAATTGTACACACGACTTGAGGTAGAACAATTCGTTATTGTAATTGTACACAAGACCCGAGGGTTACATTTTGATTATTTGTGGTAAAATGAGTTGAGATTGAGTTTGAGATTTGACTTAAGTAGTTTCGTGATATTGGTAAGCCACTTAAGCCACTTAAAGTCCATCATAATACAGTTATTCTTATACATTGTCATACATCTATACCAAACCCCAAATGTATAATTATCAAACAGCAACCCAGTTTACAATGCATAAATCACACTCGAGTTACAATTTTGTAACTTAAATATCCAATAACGTGATCATTCCAATCAATTCTTCTACATTTTGGAAAAGTTTTACCTTGCCGATGTTGGTAAAATATACAATATTCAATTTATCATGTACAGCGTCAAACATACAAATAATATAAATGCGGCTCTTGCGGCGAAGGTATTTCCATATAAAACAGACAGCCGAATATTTTACCATGGTTGTGAGGTTACTGGAGACATATATTTGATCATCTAAATTCTAAACGGAAACGTCAAACTTGAAACACGACGTCAGTCTTTTGCGTAAAATACGCACAATTTAGGTAATATTCAGTGTAAGTGACAATGCGTTGCAAATGTAAAATAAGGCTACAGCTGTGTTAAAAATGGGCTTATAAATAGTGTATGGTTCAAGATCCATACAAGAACTTGAGAAAGACAACTTTCTATTTTTCAGTGACACTAAACACATTCCAAATTATCAAGCATTAAAGACCGGAAATAATCGTACCTACAACAGGCTTAAACAGTGCGTAATTACATGTATGGCACAACGGTACGTTATTTCTCGAACGAAATGACATAAGAAACCCATTGCGTCACTAACTTGACGTGTTTTATATTGACGTTGACGGTGGCGTAGAAATCACGCTAACTCTATCAATTTTCTCATAATAGTTATATCTTTCAGCAATTTACCTCACCGTGATTTTTTTTTTGTTTTTACATAATTATATTCATAATGTTCTTCCATTTCCTATGAAATAATAAAAACATACCCTACCCGAGTTCGTTTTCGAAATAAATACGTCGCATTCACCGATGGGTTTCTATTTTTGGCGATTCCTTATAAAAGGCTTTTCGTCATAAAACTTAAAATTAATAATTTTCTTCTTAAATACTAGTACTAAAATTAAAGGATTATTTATTCAGCATACAATAAATTATATTCCGATTTTTTTTTTATAAAAAAACCCGTAAAATTATATGTTTTACGGTTTCAGCAACGTTTGCGCCAAATAGCACGTGTCCGACAGGTGGCGCTGTAAATCAACAAACAACGGAATTTAAAAAAAATAAAATAAATACACTTCGTTAAAGTAGAGTCATTGACAATTGTTAGTTCCAAGTTTCATTAAAATCGGCCGACATTCATATTTTTCGGAGAAACGTGGTCATGTACCTTAAGGTGGAACGCGACTATGATTTTTTTTCGAGTTACTGTCTGAAAATTGGTATACGAATAGAAGAGCATATGCCCAGTTAGGGACTGTTTTTACATTTTCAATATTCGGAACAGTTTTGAACCTACGAGTTTTCAAAATATGCCACTGACGTCAATTTTGAGACGTCTCTCATATTTTTGCGTTCCAGCTACAATAACCGATATTTTCATCAATTCTTCGTATACAGCTATGAAATTTCAACGTCAAGTACGTCTTGTGAAAACGTTCACGCTCATATTTTTTTCTTTCTCTTATTGAACGTTATTGTTTCTAAATTCGTAAATAACGTCATTTTTCGCGGGAAAAACGGCGTCGTGTTTCGCTGGAAAAAGTGCACCTTTCTTTAATTCTTGAAAAAAACTGCTCGTTTAATTTTTGATTTTTTTAAATACATGTATTCAATGTTTTATTACAAATCGCCTGATATCAAGAAAAGGGTACCTCACCGACTTCGTTTTTGCGCAGTATCAAATAATCTAACCCCTATACCTTTTTCAATACGTAGTGTATTTAAACGTTTAGCATGACGTTAATCGATTTTTTTTTATTAAATGGAAAGATTAGAAATCTTAGAGTGTCTGATCAGTTTTATGTTCGGGATATTTGTTATTGTTGTTGTACAAAATATCTAATTCCACACAAGACGGGCGCTGAATAACCAGCTTTATACATCAATGACTTAAATCTGGCGGCTATTTTAATGAGAGGCTTTCTTAATTATTAAGCAATCTCATTTGCCGAATTATAATATTTTGATAATACACTTCAATAATCGTTCCAGTCACTATGCTATGAGCTGTGACTATGCTGATTAATGCTTTTTTTATATATATATTTACATCTACAGTAATAACACAACAATAAACGGTTCTACTACTTTATTAGTTACCAATTTCTTTAATAAGTATCAGTAGAGATCTGCTCTAAACTAAGCAAAAGCATAGTAAATCCAGTGTGTGACACTCATTTCATACACAAAATATAACTAACAAACCAAAAAATGATAATCGACAGAAATCTGCATTGTAATAAGCACAAACGGATCCCAGCAGTAGAGGGGGTGCAGCCCCCCCCCCCCCTCCCCTTAAAATCATCCAAGTTTTCTTCTGTATGTCACTTTCGGAGAAAATGTAATAGTATACAGATCTATAAAATACGCGACTATAGAGTTCAGTGTTTTGAATCTAAGTTTGATGTAGTCAATCGGTTATCGTTGATTAAAAACATATACAATTAATAAATTCCACTAATATTGGTAACCATATTATTGACTAAGTTCGGTAGTAAATATAACTCTTGAACATTTTTAACGAGGGTCATTTGTTATGCAACGGTTTGGGAAGGGGTGGGGGATGGTCAGTTCTTGACGTTAAAGAATGATCGGTCATTCTTTGAACAGAAAGAAAATGACTCATGTGGTCAATATATAAAGGGGTCAATCGGCGTTAATGTAAAACACACAAAAGTGAAACTCTTATTCAAATCAATATTTCACATGTATAACAAACATTTATTTTGACTGATAAAACCTTACTTCTTACTAAATAATAAACTCATACAAAATAGTATTAACTGATTACAAGATTGTAACTGTTTATATAATAGTAAAGCGCAAAAATGATTCATTTTTTTAGGTGAATGCTAAAGGATTTACTATGGTCTCATATTTCTTTCAAATTAAACTCGGTATTCTTCATAAGAACCATTGTTTTAGATATGTATTTATTCTTAAAGGCATATTAAAACAATAGTATTAGTTGTGGTAAATCGTATTTGTGTTTAATACTTGTGTTTGCACTGATTGTCAATGTTCACATTGAATTGTTTCTATTATCTCATCTTATTAAGGGTTGTTATAGTTCACACAAATGCACTCACATGAACGCACGTATACGCCCACATACTCGTACATGCACACACGCCCATACACACGAACACGCACACACACACGCACACATACACTATGATAAAATATATGTTCCAAATGGCTCAAATGATGATCTTAAAGTTAATGTTTTTAGTGCAGTAAAATGTTCAATTTTGTAAATCAATGCCCCATATCGAGTTATTTTGTTTCCCTGACTTTACCACGCAATCAAAGCTTCTCGTGCGTACAAGCAAATTCATGAGACAACTTTCGGCGATGCATTCAATGCCCATGATACAGATGCCAACATAGCTACCTTATCCCGCACTCAATGTCCCTGTCGTGCTTATTGTACACGCGTGCGTGCGGGCGAGTGTACATACATGCCTGTGTGTGAGAGCGTACATGTGTGTGAGAGCGTGTGCGTGCGCGTGCGTGTGTGTGCGTGTGTATGGGCGTGCGTATGATCGTTTGTGTGTATGTGTGCGTGTGCGTGTGTGCGAGAGCGCGTGCGCATATATGCATGCGTGTGCACGCGTGCTTGAGTGTGGGATGGTGTGTATGGTGCGTTTTTACGACTCTATTGTATGTTTTGTGTATGTGTTTGTACGTAAGCTATAACAACCCTTAACCAAATGAGCTTATAGTAACTATTTAAAGATGCACACTTACTCAACTAAACTCAATATCTTAATTTTCCCCATGGCTGGACATATTCATAATATATTCATAATATATCCAAACATTGATAGACATAGAACATAAATAATAGTATATACAATAATAGTGCAGTTTAAAATTATAGCATATTGTTGTCAAAATATTTATATAGGTAGGATATAGCTATATATAAGTATAAATAAAAAGCTTACATTCTACATGCAAATAAAATAAGTCTATTTGACTTCCATGATAGTAAGGTCGTATGTGATCTGACGCTTGGATGCAGAAATCTTGTCGAAAACAAAGGTTCTTATGAGAAATACCGAGTTTATTTGAAAGAAATGAGCATAAAACATGGTATTTTTACATTGAGATTAGAGTAGACCACAGTAAATGTTTTAGCATTCACCAATAATTTAATTTTTGTGCATTCTGTTATTGAACACGCGGTTAAAATCTTGTAATCAGTAATAAATATTTTCCATAAATGCATAACTGAGTAAGAAGTTAAAGTTTTATTAGACAAAATTGATCTTGTTATACATGTTTAGGCATGGATTTTGGATAAGCATGTCACTTTAACCATAGTTCATTTACAATCAGTGCTTTAATTATTTAAAAATGTTAACTATTCGGAATTCAACAGAAAAAAAACAATGTTGAATTATCAGTTTAACTAAAATTAACAACTTACAACTGTTATATGTTATTGATCAGTGGTTTATTCAAAACTAAGCTCTTATTAGCGTAAATAATAGTTCGATTTACGTCATGCTAAACGTTTTTTAACAATACGTAATGAAAAAGAACAGGTATAGGGGTTAGATTATTTGATACTGCGCAAAAACGAACTCGGTGAGGTACCCTTTTTAATATCAGGCAATTTGTAATAAAACATTGAATACATGTATTTAAAAAAATAAAAAATTAAACGAGCAGTTTTTTTAAGAATTAAAAAAGGCGCACTTTTTTCAGCAAAACACGACGCCGTTTTTCCCGCGAAAAATGACGTTAAAGACGAATTTTAAATAAATAACGTAAAACAAGAGATAGAAAAATATATGAGCGTGAACGTTTTCACAAGACGCACTTGAGGTTTAATTTTCTTAGGGGTAATCGAAGAATTGGTGAAACTATCGGTTATTGTAGCTAGAACGCAAAAATATGAGAGACGTCTCAAAATTGACGTCAGTGGTATATTTTGAGGAGTCATAGTTTCAAAACTGTTCCGAATATTGAAAATGTAAAAACAGTCCCTAATTGGGCATATGCTCTTCTATTCGTATACCAATTTTCTGACAGTTACTCGAAAAAAAAATCATAGTCGCGTTCCACCTTAAAGAAGGCTTAAATTTGGCATTGAACTACTTCAATGTCAAGTCAATGTCAAGTTTATTTCAAGGTCAAATAATGAAATTTCCCTGAAAATTTGGATTTTTCTGTTATAAATATATAAAGAAAAATAGAACAGTATGTGCTGTTTGTTTTAATCAAAACGTAATGGCAAAATTGGAAATTGTATGTTCTTTCATTTTATACTATAAGGTTTTATACCATTACAGAGTACCAAAAGTGTTCTCAATGTCGATATTGCTGTTAAGAGTCTAAATAACATGGAAAATTGTGCAACTTTTTGCATCTTGGACAAAAAAATATATCTCAATACACTGCATGCATCTATTTCATAATGTGTTTCATGTTTACAGGTATGAATTATCTCTTCTGTGTCAAGGTCAAATTTGTTTCAAGGTCAAGTTTGTTTCAAGGTCAAAATACAAAAAGATATGAAAAACTGGGGAAATACTGTTTTCTCTTTAAAGTTAACTATGGCATGCTCATTTACAACATGATTACAGAACTGGTTATCATGAATATAAAAAAATAAATATTTTAGGTCAGTTTTCAGAGAAAAGTGTCAGAGTTTCTTGAAAATAGTTGGTGCCAAACCACTACACGTTGCCGAATGAACGTGTAGAAAGTGGCGCTCCCATGCAGTTTTCCTGTTAAATTGTTCACTGTATACATATGTCGAAATACAAGCAGTTTTTCTATTTTGTAATGAAATGAAATTTACAAAATAACATAGAACTGCCTATATAACAGTCATGGTCAAAGTTAAAGGTGACTTCACTTTAAATTGTAATAATGGCATTAAGGAAACAATAAAAATGGTTCAAGGAACTAGGTGTTTTTCTTGACCGAGTGGAAGAAATGCAGCATGGATACGCTTGTAAAGGATGGAAGTACCAGATGCATCCTGGACACTGGAAATGGAATATATGGCCGGCACGACAACACAATATACGGTTCATAGGAACAAGATAGGTGTAACCAAGCCGTACAAGTAATCTAAATTGAAAATCCACTCGGGGCTATAAATACATACCTGCCAACAATGTAGGAATTTGCACGCAACAGTGCGCTGATTCAATACTGGCAAGTAGGAAAAAAACAATGAGCAGCTGTACTAATGAGATCGAAAAAGGTTTATTTGACATAAATTGGACTTGAGAAGAGCCAAATATTGTCTTGAATATTTGGGTTCGAAACAGCCAAAATGCAATGAAATGAGCCCTGGCTTGGAGTCCGTCTTGGGTTTGTTTGATAATGAATGTGCTTGTCTGATACCATAATAGGGATTTTTGAGCTTTTTAGGAATCCCTCTGCATTAGGTAACAATTGGCTTTATTGCAATCATTCAGAGGGTGTTGGGGTCCTTCTGTGCCATTTGAAATTTGCTTGGTGCTTGGAAGAGCAAACAATGTGCCCTGATCAGTTTTCGACACTTGGTGAGCTTATATAGAATTACTTAATGGATTGCTAATCACGCATTACACCTAGGACGAAATATTTTTTGGGTGCTTGGTTCTAGAATATCAACACATTAGATAAATAAAACACTGGATTGACTTGAATAACAATACTTCAGGGTTGATGTGCTAACATGGGACTCACAAACATGTATGGCATGTAGCATGTTAATTTTACATTGGCTTCAGGGAGGACAATTTGTAGTTAACTTGACTTTTAATATGTAAAATATATTAACTATGCAGCATTGCTTCTGACTGATTGGTGATGTTGGTAAAATATGGACCTTTTTTCAAATAAATCCAACTTAAACATTAATAAATGGAAAAAAATAAAACTATCGATATTGATCATATATTGATTTTGACATTCAAATTAGTGAGAATTTGACTTTTAAAACCTTATTTTTGTATTTCAATATGAAATGCATTATAAAATAATTACCATCTTTTCATAATGTTCAGGTCTAAGGAAATATATTTTAAAATGAAACAGTTACAGTGTACTAATATTGAATTCCCGAGGAAACAACACTTTATGGCGATCGACTTAGTTAACATGTACTGGGACGACACCTAGTTATCTCCATAACCTCTATAAAAATCACTTAAAAGTTACTTGACAGCGATACAAAATAGAAGAAATTATCAAATACGATACTGCAAACACAATTTAATAAACAAAAACTTAAAAATATAAAGACTCTAAGAGACAACTTTCTCAACTGTTTGTGTTTTAGTGTATTTTGACCTTAAACTGACCTTCACCTTGACAAGATCAACATGAAGCCAAGTATGAAATCGATACATGCTGTGCATTAAGATATACATATTATTTGAGTGAAACACTGGCACAATTTGTCACAAGACTTGTACAGTAAAAGCAAATCTTGCAACCACCTATTGACATGCTGTAATATCATGAAACCTTTGCAATGACCGTTTAACTATAACCTTAACGAGGGCACAAATAATTTACAATTCTGTCAACGCTTTTAGACACATACTTAACGTATATTAAATTGAAATTCGAAAAAAGTTGTATACCGGTAAACATTATTTTGGTTATTTTCTTGACTTTGAAACGAACATGACCTTGAAATGAGCTTGAACTTCACATGGGAGTGGTCCGATAAGTACGGTGTCTAAACATAATGCACAGTATAAACTAGATAAATGCCATGCATTTAGATAAACTTGACAGTGTAACACGAGTACAGTTTGCCATACGTTTCTTTCATCATTAGTTATCTTGGGAGCACCTTTTGCTAGCTGTTATAGTATTGGGGTTTTCAAACAATATAAAAGCTATACCGTAAAACATTATTTTAAATGAAGGAACATACAATGTCCAATTCTGCCACCACTTATTTTAACCAAACTTAGCATAAATAACTTATAAAAGAAGATAAGTAAACAGGACAAATCATTTTTGGTGAATTTATCATACATACATACTGACCTAGAATGACCATGACCTTTAAGTTATTAGTGTTACATCTTGGGTGTCATATTTGATATTTCCTTTTCACCGCCATTATGGCCAAACACATTTTCATAATCTCCAAACTTTAACCTACAATATGATGTTTAGTTATTTCGTATAGAAGAGGGGTGAAGTAAATTTCCTTATTTTTCAGTTTTTTAGCCTTGGAACCCAGACTAAATAGTGAAGAAGAGTCAGTTGATTTAGATTAATAGCCCAAACTAGAGGGTTGTGTATATAACGTCCTAATTAATAAGCAATTACGCTCTTGAGAATGTCTTCTGACATATGAGGAACTTTCAAATACTCTAAAAATATGGAAAATATTATCCTGGATATGATGGGTTTACAGTATATTTTTACTAGACGTTTTTTAATAAAATCGATTATTTTAATTAAAGCAATACACCTGCAGGGATTGGGACAACGGCGATATTGTAGAGGAAACTAATACTCTGATTGTTCGTAATTGATAGGGACTAGACAGAGTAGGCAAAACAGTAATCGTTAATACTAGACTTAAAACACGAAACAACATAACGATTGTATTTACTGCACAGCTGTTGAACCGGTGAAGTATACATGTATGTATTACAGATCGGACTCATGGAACGATTATAATCCAAAGTCATGGATATTATTAAAATCTACACTTGGTTATTCTATACGGATTTAAAAGTCAAATTACCCCGCCTTACAAAAACAGTGTACACCAGTGACTTGGTGAACCCCGAGGAAAGTGTGAATAATACGTGGCTACTCATTCTTTCTAAAGTATGTGACCTTTATGCTATTGTACAGTCTGCATCATTTTTCTACAATTACATCCACTGATGCAAAGTGACTCTCATTTGCATACTTTCTGCCCTGAATTTATTGCCTAAGAGTTGGAAATTACGGTATAAAACTCAACAAAATCAATTGGTAAAATTTTGCAAAGCCGCCATTTTACTTTTAGCGTGTCGGAGCTCGTCCGGTTGCGTGGTCACATGACAAGTGGGTGGAGCTAATCTGGAAACTGCGTGTGTCAATTATCATGCAACGACCCTATTCCGCCGTGCATTAATTTCAACATATTTGCATTAGACCACATGCGCTAGCACCGATTGCGTCGACGAAATGTCCGAAACATTTACAGCAAGACCCAAAACCGATAATTGATCATGTATCTTTGAAAGTCATTTAGTTGGTATGTATAATGTTTGGTACCAGAGATTATATTCGGTCTTCCCTTTAGATCTAATAAAATATATTTCGTTACGGACTGACATAAAAACGGGTCGATACATAGGGATTTGTTTTCGGTCGGCGGAAAAACACTGGCAATCGGGGAAAGCGAAACTAATCTTTTTTTATTGGGCCTTATTTCAAATTTAGTAGTTTACTCAACAAACCACTTAATTCATATAAATGCGTTGCTATATGACATCAAATGGTCTCTTTACAAATATTTGAACTGGTGTTTACACTACTGACCAGTTATGATAGCAATTAGTATTTTGTCAATGATTAATGATCGGTTAAACGGATGGACAAAAGATATTATTTTAAGTTTTAATAACTTGACTGTTCTTTTTATCTACGAAAAAAACCCACACCATTTCCAATTACAAGCACCCGGAATCAATGGGGCCACAATATCTGTAACGCGTTGAAATGTTTCAACTTTTGTCGTTCAAACAATATACTGTGTCGTTTTTGCTCGATACGTAAGTTACTAAATCGTGTTAACGATACCATCTGTCATCAACTTGTTCCTTTACATTTTTGAGAAACTGCGTAGTATTATTATTGAATATATACTTCTTCAAATTCTGGAGGACGCTTTGCAAAACACGCTTTGTTAATGTAGGTTTTCGCTTTTGAGCTGTGTTTTTAATATTTATCAGTTTAACGTTTGAAAGTATAACTCTATTTAATCTATATGCATTGGAGAAAATCAATATTGATTTATTGGTGCATGAGAAGAGGAGTGTGAAGTTGGCGCGTAGCTCGTATATCGTACATCAACATAAAAATAAATAAATTGGTAGACCATGATCGTAGATCGTAGATCGACAATGCATGATTTTTTTTATTCTTATAAATGTCAGAATGATCATATCTCGAATTCCAAACGAACGAAGCAAAAAAGCAACAATTTCATGACAGCAGACATGGTTAACTCCTACACGATGACGATGTCGGTCAATACATGTTCGGATGGTATCGGAAGGGTTTGAAACCTTTGCCTTTTTTTGCCCGATCGGGAAACAAAACGACCATTTTTCATATTCCTAAGTAAAATTGTCCTGATATTTAGGAAATATAGGATATTTAGTCAACGGAAAATCTACAACTATCAGTGTACTAAACTAAAAGATGTTAAATCCTACCAATCAGCTTATTTTGCTATCCATAACTCAATTAGCGTTCATGATATATAGATGAAATGTTTCACACTTAGTTTCAGTTTCATTTAATTGGCAATCTCAGCAAATACATGCTTAGGCAAAAATTAAAATAAAAATGCCACAAAAAAAGAAAAGAGAAAATTATCAACATACAAACATATAAGTATTTGATAACTAGAATTTTAAGCTACACATGATTACACACACATGCTCACGTTCACACATATTAAATACACACATATATTTATACAATCAAAATGCTACTGTATGTAACTTTTTAAGAAATCAAGAGACAACGGCAGCAAGTACATCGTTTTGTTTGGACATGGCAAAAAATACAAATACCGCTGGGTTCCTGATAGTCCTAAAATTATAGCTAAATGAGGTCGATACAAATTTTTCAATAGTGTTTAACGATCTGTTTATGTTATATAACTTTCTAAGGTCCACATATAAGGGGCAAATACATAAAAAGTGATATTCTGATCCAACCATATTGATATTACATAGTTTACATTTTCTATCTTCTCTAATAATGTCATTGCGTCTTCAAGTTTCAATCTCTAAGGAATTGGCACTCAGTCAAAATCTTGGTACAGCAATTCGATGAATTTTTTTTGTCGATGGTATCGATATATTTTACAAATGTAAATTCTTTTTTAAACTTAACATAATATTCTAATTTGCTCGGTGGATTCACAATATCGAACCATGTTTTAACATATCGATCACGTAGCCTTTGTTTTAGCAATGGAAAAAAAATCGTAGTTAAGATTAAGAAAATATAATTAAACCCAAGTTCATTAAGTAGATGTTCAACCGCTTTAAAGCTGCACTCTCACAGATATACCGTTTTATAAACTTTTTTTTATTTTTTGTCTTGAAAAGAGCAAATTTTGCGTAAATATCCGCAAACCAATGATATAAGATTGCTGACAAAAAATCAGATAGTTGATTTTAATATTTCCTTTCGAAAATTAATGATTTATGGCTTAAACCGTTATTAACGGTTAAAGTAAAATGCATAAATCCTCAATTTTTGAATTAAAATATAAAAATCAGCAAACTGTCAGCAGTCTTATATAACTGGCGTCCATGGATTTTCGCAAAAAATGGCTCGTTCCAAGACATAAAAAAGTTATAAAAACGTTCAATCTGTGAGAGTGCAGCTTTAATCCAACTGAGTTTAATATTCATATTTAAGTATACAATGTCTCGGACATTCGTATAATAAACAGGTCTTATAATAGAGTTTGGGGAAATTATAACCTTACACCAAAGTTTAAACGCTCTCTCTTTGCATAAAACAGATTGTGTAGAACAACCAAGCTCATCAAGAACAGCCGCGTTAGAGGTCTGTTGTCGGACACCCTTAGTGTAGTAATTTAAAGAACGCTTTATAATCAGATTATAATCATATTCTGCGGTGTAATCTGTTATTTTGAAAGAATCCTTACAGTTGAAAAATGACTTGAATAGTACGCCAATAGTGTTCATAATACCTGTATTGTGTTTGCTATTAGCGTTTGATCATGTCAGTCGTGACCCGTCGCAGCCAGTTCATCCTATTATGCAATTGCTATTTAAGGGCTTGAATTGATTGCGTTCTTGCAAATGATAGCCACTCATAGAAAATCATTTAGCCAATAATCAGTAGTTTATGTTTGCACTCCCAATTATTATCCGTTTAGTTTTGGACAAATATTAAGTTCAACATATGACCTTTAATGCATAAGCCTAACGCGCTTGCGAAATACGTTAGATATTGTTAACGTTTTTAAGGGAAAGAACGTTGACTAATTTGAATTGAATCTTTAATAGTTTATACCCTGAACCGAAAAACACGCATAAATAAATGTGTTGGATCTTTACAAAATAAATAAAAACAATGATTTTTAAATTTTGCTGCATTTGGTTCGTTTTTACGCTGTGTTCCCGAGAGGGTAGCGATGCGTACACACTGACGGACGTTGATAATTTGTGGACCAATATAACTAATGGCTACAACAAGAACCACCGGCCGATTCAAGACCAATCTCAGTCCATTGATGTGAGCATCAACTTCGCGCTTTACAGCATTCAGGTAAGACAAGTATATAATATATATAATTATATGATTATAAATCAGAACATCCGAAATAGGCAATATAACTTAACCTTAATAAAGACAAAAAGTATCACGAATATTGCAATACTTGCTAATTAAGTTCACACTTTTTTTCGGATTTTCGATTAAAATAAAATTGTATTCAGTATTTGCGATATTGTACAATTTACTACTATAAAGTAATATTGTTTCCTTCAGAGAATTGTTTAAACTATTACTGTGTGCCTTCATGTATTCCATTGTAAATATTTGTAAATAATGTGTTTGTCCTCATGGGCCGTATGGCCTATTGGATATGAAATAAACAATCTTCTTTTAACGTAAAAGAATATCTTTTGTAAATCAACAATTGAAATCGCATCGTTATCGAACCCTTACTTTGCACGCATTCATTTTAAGTATATTTTCTCTTGTATATTTAACGCAATATTATGTATGTTTAGTTTTAATTTACCATGATGACATTTAACAATATATATTTTGTGTAACGATGCTTAAATTTATGGATGTAATTAATATAATGAACAAGAGTTTGATATTCCTGATCCATATTCGATTTGTAAAACGCAGAGCGAATTTAAATTTGGCCGTTCATCATTTTCATTCATATGCTTATAATAGGTTTAATAGAAAGGTTTCTAAAGTAACGCTTGGTGTTTGAAATGTGATTTCTTGCATACCGGACCTGTGTTTCCGGTCATGTGACCAGTGCTGGAAAAAACCCATCTTACATAACCCATGTAAGATGAGTCACGTGCAACAACGTGCCAATTCTTAAATCATTTATTGTATGGTTTATGGAAAATATATTATGCCATTTCAATAAAGCGCAATCAAAAATATATGTTTGCAAGACTTATAATTAAAATTGAAAATAAATAATCGTAAAAAACGCTATTTTTAGTTATTAAAAATTACTGCGCTCTATGACTTCAGTAGACAAGGTCGCACGCGCTATTTGGTGTAATCGTACAAAAGTTCGTTTTCATCGTCGTTTTTTCCACAAATTGCAAGAAAAAATATCAATCATGTTTTTCCGGTCCGGTCCGAAAAATCCGACCCTTGGGCACGCTGCGTGGCCGGTAACTCGGCAAGCCTCGTTACCGGCTTCCGCGCGTGCTCTCAGGTCGGATTTTTTCTATCCGTACCGGAAACACATGATAGATACTTATAATCTATATTTTGATCTCGATATATGAAAATATTTCAAAATAGACATACAACACCTAACCCACTTTTACTAATGTCACACGACACGAGTGTAAGTTCTATAAGAACTTATATTACCCGTCATAATCAAATGAATACATGTGCATTTTTACTAAACACTAAATAGTACCATAGTTTCAATTTTAGAAAGTTTTACATTAATTGATTATGTTCGCATTTTCAACACGTGACTATATCCATTCTGGACCAGAACATAAATGTTTAAACATATACGTTATCAAAATATCGCCGTGGACCATCTCAACGTCATCTCCGCGGGTCGCTGCCAACGGACGTCGCCGGGAAATAAGTACTCTTGTATGTTACGACTATTTAACACTATGGAATCGCACAACCGAAACATTTACTGAGCAACCGACTTTTCATTTTCAAACACAAGGGCATTATGTGTCTCTAGGGTAACCGACTCATCCTTCTTCTACGATGTATATTGTGTGTCTCTTCCACCGTCGAAACATTTACTTTGCAAGCCATTGATTTTTCCACCTTTCTTTGAATGTTAAAGAATTGTGAAAATGGCGACAAAATTCCTATACTATGAATTTGCGATAGTATATTTCAAGGGAACAAAGCAAATGCAATTTAAGCTACATAACTTGAAGAATATGAAGTTTGAATTGAATTGAATCTTTATTTCCTCCAATATATGAAAACTTAGTAAAAAAAGAAAACACTGGCAACCGACCTTACATTTTGGAGACACATGGACATTATGTGTATTTTGGGCTGGGTCATATGGTTGAATCGTGTTTGAATCGAAAAATGTTTCAATTTAATTTTCTAGTTAAGTGTTTATCTCAATATTTCTTTCCATGTTAATCGCAGTGACACACGAACTTAGATACCCCTTATTGACAGGCAAATCTGTCTAAATCTCACCACTATGTTTAAAACTTCAATTAAGCACCATTCACAATCTATTGTTTTTTAAGGAAATCAACGAACTTTCTGGGAAACCGGTTGTTACAACTACATTTATTCAATAATGGTTCCCGTCTCCGAGGTTTGGTACCCGCCCCTGATCATTGGCAACCCAGATACCACATCAACAGCTACTAAAGTTGAGGACAGGAGCTATGTTTGGCTTGGGGCAGACGGCACAATCATGTTTTACCCTTCCGGTGTATATTCAGTCAATAGCCCATTGGATTCGAAATATTACCCCTTTGATAAACAGGTTGGTATAGTGTGTAAATTCATTTAAGTTTTCAAAGCGTGTGTATGTAAGTTTTTTTGTTTTTCAAATGTTTTACCAATTTTATTTACATTCGTCGTCAAGCTTAATATTATTACATTAATTATTTACAATAATTTGAAGGAAACGAATAATAATCATTTGTATTACATGCTCTATAAACACACTTTTCGTGATTAGACGAAGAGCAGTTTACGAAAGATAGATTAAAAGCCATTTTGACTTGTGTATATAAAGACCGAAAATATTTTACCATATGGTGTCATAATATATTATGCGGTATAATGAAATAAAACAGTTACTTAATTATAAGCTGTAAAATATGCAATGCATATTGACCGCAAAATGATTTTTGGTCGATTTGAAAGCATGCTGCCCAGCCAATAAGTAAATAATTGTAATATATTTATTGCACTCGTTTCAGACCTTCAACATTCAATTTGTTCTCAATGGCTTCACGACACACAAGTGAACCTAATAGAAGGAAAAACGAATATTGTATCGTCATTCGAAGGAAATGGCGAATGGTCCCTGTTAAATTCGACCAGGAATGTAACAGTATTGAACCAATATACACCAGTTGCTCAGTTCACTGTCATCTTAGAGAGAAAGTCGACGTTTATGGTTGTTAATATCATTCTACCAATAGTGTTTCTGGCTGTAATAAACCTGCTAGTATTTGTACTGCCGCCCGATGCCGGGGAACGGGTGTCATTCTCCGTGACTCTACTCCTGTCGTTGGCTGTTTTTATGACATTGGTTGGAGATAACCTACCGAAAACGTCAGACCCACTCCCCGTGCTTAGCTATTACCTGCTCGCAACCCTGACCCTCAGCACGCTTATGTGTGTTATGGCCATGCTGAATCTTTCAATCTACCATAAAAATGAGCAGTCTCGACCACCAAAGTGCATTGCTGTTGTAGCTGCTGCCGTCCTTTGCCGAAATACATTTCACAAGTCTCAGAAAGTTAAAGACATTGCCGAAACCGACACCAACCCGACGATGGAGAAACAAGGTGAAACAATGAAGGTGGCATTCGAAGACAAGGAAGTAACGCTCAGCTGGAAGGATGTTAGTTACGCTGTTGATATTATGTGCTTAGTGGCATTTATTTTTGGTTATGTTTGTTATTAATATCAACTACATTGTACAGTTATCATCACAATAGGCACCGAAGTATTGTTGCTTATGCACACCTTGAAAGCAGCAGATACAATTTTTTTTATTAAGAATAACACTCCCTTGTGGTTTACAACTTTTTAATTGCAATTTATTAAACAGCATGTTTTAATAGTCAACCACATCACGATCTCAAGTCATTGTTAATTATCTCAGTTCTATAAATCTTCATTATAAGGTCATGGACGTCAATGTCAAACTGTCATTGGTCAAAACTGATTGTTTCATAATTTACAATGGAGGGGAAAGATAAAATGCAAAAAGTTAAAAAGCATAAATATAGTGGCCAATAAACACTTTTTTATGACAGAAGTGGGGGAAGAAAATGACTAAAACTAGTTTGTCCAATAATAATATTTTTGCTGTGTTTTCCATTTATAAGTTCTGCATAAAAGTGCTCCAAAATCGTAAAAAAGTTTTCCAAATGGTATGCACTAACAAAGTTGAAAAACATTAAAGTGTCGTCGTATTTCGGCTCTGAAATAAGACGGTCGCTAGAAATCTATTTTACCTCACACTACCTGAGCGCAGAGTTGCATCTCCTCTATGCATATAAATTCTAGTTATTACCTACATCGCCAGTTAGGCCGCCCGGTTAGCTCAATCGGTAGAGCGTTGGACTGTGAATCGAACAACCCGGGTAGATTCCCGAGCAGACCAGGTCACTTCTGTTGTGATTGGTTATTAAATCATTTCTACGACCATTCGCACTGTACCACTGACCCTAGCATATACAAAAGTAATCAGTTCCTTGCAGAGGAGAAGGCACCTAGTACTGGTTAACTGACAGATAGTCTGCCCAGGATAGGTTTGCGGTGGTCCCTTTAATGTGCTCACGCCGGGACCCGAAGTATAAAATACTAACACCACCACCTACATCGCCAGTTATTGAAATTATACACGAAAGCTTCGCCACATTAGTTTTTTAGGATATTATCTTGCAAAAAATCGCTGAAACGGTCATTAATATTTGACACTCTAGGTTGACATTTTAATAGTTCACCACTATCTTCACCACCCTCTTCTTATTCATACCTCGCCTTCTCTTTCCCATTCTTCTGCGCTCAACCCCTCCCTACCTCCCTTTACCTCACCACAATCTCTCTAGTCCCTCACCCAGCTTTATAATCTCCCCTCTCTTTACCCACATTTTCTCTTTATTTTTCCTTTCTCTCGTCATCAAATGTAAGAAAAATATATCATTGTTTCTTTTGTGTGTTTTTTTGTTGTTGTTGTTTGTTGTGTAAAATAAATATCCTTACACAGTTAGCCACAAAGTTGTATGTACCACGCAGCATGAACCTTGTGGCTGTATTAATCAACGTGAAGCACATATATATATATATATCAATTAATTAATCGCTTAAACGGTATATATACCGAAATTATTCCCATTTCATATTATACCTTTATATCGATAACAGTCTTGTTATTGTTATACACACTCTAATATTTATATCAAACTAATGATTACTTTATTAATAGAACTTATGTTATAATTGTCACACGCCATGTTTTTTGTTTATATTCATAGTATTGGTGTGACGATGAGGTGTTTATGCTTAAGTCGAATAACATTTCTGTTCTGTTTTGTTCTTTTCAACCATCTGAACCAGTTATACCAATTACCTTTGCCGTAATGTAACATAGCTTATTGTGTTAACACGTACCGAATTTGATATTCTGTATGACTGGCCACTTATCTTTATATTTAGTCGAAACTCGTTATGTCGACTTTGTCGGGGCCTAGGAAAAAAAAATGGACATTCGACACAACCAAATTACAAAAACATATCATCAATCCCAACATATTTGAGTTCGACTTATATGCGATGTTCACACCCGCATTTGAACGGTCTTGTTACATATTACCGTCGTGAAAACAGCAAACGTATTTTTGAAAAATCAAATTAATTATTTGTGTCAAATTGATTAATTCACGTTTATGAACTACACAAAACAGATAATAAACCACAATCACATACACCTGTACATTGTAAGAAAACGATATAACACAGTATTACAAAGCCAGGTATTTCAACTTGATCTGCTCTTTAGTTTTGAGCCAGGTTGATAGTGTGTTTGAGGGGACGCCGTATTCTGAGGGTATATCCGTATTCTGTTGCTATCTGCTTCGTTGTCTTGCTACCCTTCTCGACTTCAATGATGTCTTAGTACTTCTCGTTGTAGGATTTTGACGACAATTTTCGTTTAGAACCCTTACTCCATATGGCCGATCCAGATATCCGCCAGGATTTTATACCGGGTCCTTCTCTGAATTGGTCGACCAGAGCAGTGGAACTAACATTTGACATATTGATTATTTTTTAATTATTCACACTTACCAATTATCTTCCAATTATGATAGTTTGTTATTTTGACATGCATGATAATTTAGCGACATGCCCCAAACCGTTATGATTATTTTTTCACATACAACTCGATCTACAGTTCGACATAAAGAAAATGTGTGAAATTCGACCACAGGGACTGAAATAGGAGGTCGACATAGCTAAAAAATCGAGATAGATATATCGACACAAACAGATTGATTTAACCGGAAAGTCGAAATATCGTGGTCGACATAGCGAGCTTCGACTGTATTCAGATATACCTACAAGCGAACAATCTGGAAAAAATGACATATCCCCGAGTTCGTTATTTGCTGTCATTATCAAATAATTTCTCTACAAATATTAGAGCAATGCTTTTTTCCATTGATCAGTAACTTGGCATCAGCTAATGAGATTTTATAGGAGTGGACAGACAAATGATTGATGAAAGATTTGTTGTAAAATATTGATTGGCTTTTAAATAAATGAGTGGTTCTTTGTCGTTATCTACGTAAACAGTTTGTCATAGAAAGTGACCCACACATTGAATCAATATAACATGACGCAGATATCAAACTGTGTGTGTGTGTTTTGTTTTCTTTTAATAAACAATGTTTGTTATGTACTTAACATATCACCTAAATCGTGCTACCCCCTGTACGCAATACTTTCTATGTGCCATGGATGGGTCGAGTACTTACCATCCATTAACAACAGTTCATTTGCGAGGTAAATGTGTGTGTCTGCGTGGCGTCAGCGACAATTCCATGTTATACGTTCGTGTCTGCAGCATCATTTACAATGTTGATCTCCACATTGTCAGTAACAGTATTAATTCGTGACTTTTTTGTGGACAAGTTGTTGGTATTTTGTACAACAGTTAAACAATTAAGCTTTCGCATGTGTTGATTATCATTCGTATCAAAGGTAGATAGTATGTATAATTATGAAAAGTCTAGAGTAAAATACAATACAAACTATACGTAAGATTAAAAGGACAAATTGTTGGAAGCTGGTGATCACTATCAAAACAATATTCAGCGCAAAAGCTTACAAATATAGTTCTTTGCACAATAGTAAAAGCTTTATTGAAAAGAATAGTAGAGCATGCAATACTCATTTTAGCGAACCAAACGATGTCATCACGGTGAAACAAGATATGAAAAAACACCTAAATTTTAATTATATTAATGTCAACAACTTGTTGCTTTTGACATATAAGAGGAATCCTGTAACATTTAGGTACTTTCTCCTCTTTTTCTAAACAAGTAAATTCATCCAAATGAATCAATAACAAATCTCAGTTTTAAAACAACTGAACGACTATCAGCGAGCGACACTAATTTTGCACCAAAATAACACGTGACTACACGGCGACTTAAACGTAGGGTTTTAGTCAGTGGAATCAGTGCCTTTTTCAATTGAGGGGAAAGATACTCTAGCCTTTTTTTCTGTTTTCTGGGAAATTCGTCGAGTACTTTTATTTAACATTAACAACGGTAGTGAAATATTTCTCAGTTCATGGTCATCTTAACGTCCTGATTGCTTGTCTTCGTCCAGGAAAACATGATATATCATCTTTATCGATGCGTTCATCGATGACAGTCAAAGCACTGGCACCGGATTTTCAAACTTAATCATTTTTTTTAAAAAATCAAAAAAAGTATTATAATTCCTTTCTAAAAATTATAATACCGAATATGTGAAAAAATATTGAAAAATATTTTTTTTTTAAATATGCACTTTGTAGTGTATAATATACTAACATGCATATTTAAAAAAAATATTGTTCAATATTTTTTCACATATTCGGTATTATAATTTTTAGAAAGGAATTATAATACTTTTTTTGATTTTTTAAAAAAATGATTAAGTTTGAAAATCCGGTGCCAGTGAGTCAAAGGTACCACCGCTTGGTAATCTGCGATATGGGAACATCGAAAATAGCCATTGCATATGCCATGAAAATCTAATTAAATATAATATTTCAATCATATTTGACAGAACCAGTATTACTTTTGTTCAAAACAGTCTTTGATAAATTTGATCTAAATTCCTTTAAACAATCATATCAATATAGCCAAACTTCCTATTGCCTTTACATTTCTTCGTTTTCACTTTAAATATGCAAGGGTTTACAATGATGCGTAGCGGCTGCGAGCATATAAGTCCGCACACATACCGAACACCAACTTAGATCTTAGGTTGAGGTATAAAATGCAATATTTATAACTTGACAATATGCACATAAACGTTTGGGTCCAGGCGTTCATCCTATACCTAAAAATAATATATTGTGGAACTGGATCAAGTATAAGCAAACGACATACATTTTGAACCGAAATATCACGTGATACTCGGCGACTTAATAGAAAGGGGTTGAGTCAGTGGAAATATGGCTTTTTCTCCATTCTTTCGGAAGACACCCTAGCCTTTTTTTGTGAAAAAGGCGTTTTTTTTCTGTTTTGAGAAAAAAATATCCTATTGTTTTGTTCCCATTCGGTAAACTGTATAACGATCTAACACTTGAACAAACAAAATTCTCTAAGTCATTAACGTTTCCTTTGTTACTTAAAAAACGATTTACCGTATCAGTTATGAAGTGGTTATTTTTTCACGTTATTATGACGTTTTAAAATATTGTGATTTCTTTCATGCTTTTCGATGAAATATGGGGTTTAACCAGTGAAATATGTTTGATATTTTCACTGCAAAATAAGGAGTGAAAATATCAACTTTCAGAACTACTTTAAATTCCTTTGTTGTTACATGTACTTGCCTACTGGACTTCAATAAATTATGTCAAAAAATGTTAAAAAAAATATAAAAGAAATGTTTTATAAATTTAGATAAATATATAATTGGAAATTAACAACTTACCGTTTATAACCGGTTATCCCGTTTATCAAACATTTTACTGATCTTTGAAGCTGAATGTTCGAACATTTGCTTTCATACCAAACAAATTACAGTCAGAAACAACTGTTCGAACATAAATAAAATTTTATATCATCGTTCAAATGTATTTTGAACTGTTTACCATTGGAGTACGTAAATTGAGCTTCCTGGAGAATTCACACAACAATTTACAGATAGATCCGATATTTTTTACCCCACCCACACCTCAAAATGTGTCAACAAACTAGCGTGGTATTTACTCTTTATCTGCAAAACAAACATTTTAAAGCGAAACAGACTGGTCTCTGACAGTAAGATGATTGAATATTAACTTAATATAAAAACACGCGTACATGCAGTCTTAAACTAAGAAAAATGGTTAAAATCCAATGAGTATCCACATTTGTTTTGCTAACACATTTGACCTTCCAAATTTTCATTCTTTAAATAGCGGCGTAGTAATTTGGTTATGTTTTCATGTCCATCTTAAAATAAAAAGTGTTTTCATTATTTTTGGAACATATGTGCACTAATAATACTTCATTGTTTACTGTTCATAAAGCTTTGCAATAAAAACGAGCGAATATTAAGCTATAAGAATGAATAGCAGATAACTATTTCGCAGCAAACCGAAAGAAGAAAAGTTGACAGCTATAATTACGCATGAGGGGCGCCCCACGGGTAGCGGCGTAAAGCCCACCCGTTTCAAAAAAGGGGGTAATTCAGAAATAAATAAAAAAAAAACAAATAAAACGCCGAAAATAAGCATAAAGGAAACAGATAATTAGTTTATTTCAGTGTAAGATCGCATTTAATTTCACTCGTGATCATAAAAAAACTACAATTTCACTCGTGGCTTCGCCACTCGTGAAAATATGTTTTTTATGACACTCGTGAAATAAAATACGATCTTACACTGAAATAAACAAATATCCTCTATATATGTCTTTGCTTATAGTTGGGTCGTTATTTGACAGAATGGGTGAGAAAGAATTACAGTAAGATTTTCTTATATGGAACTGTGTTTCTTTAACCATTTTTTGAAAGTTATAATCTAGTCTTGGTGTAAAGATCACGAACGAATTGCGTGATTTGTGTGTTTATCGGTGATATAAACGCAGCTTGGCTGGACTAAGTACACCTGGAGATTTAGGTTTTTTAACTGCGTCCATGTACCAACAATGATATAAATACATTATTGACCATGTCCACTTTTTATCGATACAAAGTAAATCCTTTATTAAGATCGCGAATTAATTAGTGTATTATAGGTCTATTTCGAATATGATCCTCTTATGAAATTCAATTGGACTCACCGCCATAAGTTCATTTCAATTGTGATCGGCTTATTTTATTACAAATATTTATTGAGTTAATATATGACCTCTCAAATTAATACCAAAGCCCCACGCGCTTGAGAAATTAAGTCAGACTTGTAAACGTTTATAAGGGAAGGAAAGGAGCGTTGCTTAATTCGATTGCAATCTATTATGATTAATATCATGTGATGGTAATCACTCAAGTTACAAAATATATGAGTTGATTTTTAAAAATAATAAATTCTTAAAATAATAATAAGAAGAAAAAGAAAATGATCTTTAATTTTTCCTGCGTTTGGTTTGTTTTCACGCTGTTTCTCCAAGAGGGGTGTGAAGCATATACACTAACGGACGTTGATACTCTGTGGACCAATATAACAAATGGCTACAACAAGAACCACCGGCCAATCCAAGACCAATCTCAGCGCATTGATGTGAGCATCAACTTCGCACTTTACAACATTCAGGTAAAAATGAATAAGTTTATAAGTTTACAATTTATGTCATCTGATATACATACATGTAACTGTCTGATTATAGAACAAAATGCACGGAATATGCAAAATGACATAACTTATATATATATATATATACACACAAGGACACCACAAACCTTTAAATTCTTGATAATTAAGTCATCAATTTCGTTCGATCTTATTTTCCTACGCAAATGCAGCTATTCAAGTCGTATCATTATTGAATACCTAACTTTTCACGCATTCATCTATTTAACATGATAATCTCTATATTTAACTTTCAATTAAGATGAAAACTTAAAGCAAAGTATATGTTTTGTTAATTTGTAATGCTTAACGTACGTTATCCATATGGTTACGCATTTTAACTAATGACTATACCCGTTCAGGACAACAGCATACATATTTTAAAAGCGTATACGTTAGCAATATATTTACGCATTTTTAACTAATGACTATACCCGTTCAGGACAACAGCATACATATTTCTAAAACGTATACGTTATCTAAATAGTTACGCATTTTAACTAATGACTTTTTTTACCGTCTCCGTGGCCTTGTGGTTAAGGCGTCCGCCTACGGAGCGGGAGGTCGTGGGTACGATCCCGGACCGCGTCATACCGAAAGACGTTAAAAGCTGGTACAAGTAGCTCTCTTACCTGGCGCTTGGCATTTAACGGGTAGTACTTGGAAAAGTGGTGTACTCAGTACTGGTTCAACCCAGGAAAGCTGTATCCCGTGTATCGGTGCTCTACACCGAGCACGTTAAAGAACCAAAAGGTCTCTTCGCAAAGAGCTAGGGTATCGCACCCGGATCTCTTGTATCTCACTCTGTTTCTTCAAGTCTTCCAATGTTTGTATTTGACTTCGAATTGCTGTCACTTCTATCTCATGTCACGTATGGCATTTACACACAATTTAAGTCGTGATGGCGTCACGGCGGGGTCAAGCCATAAATGCAGCCAATGGGCGCGGGCAGACCTTGATCAACTCAAATAAACAAACAAATTAATGACTTTAGCCGTTCAGGATAACAGCATACATAAACGTTAACGTTATCATGTGTCGATGCCCACCATCTCAAAGTAATCTCCGCGGGCCGGTACCAATGTACCTCGGTAGGAAATATATTACCTTTGAAGAGATTTAACAAAAGGCCCAAGTTTCTCGAAACTTCTTAAGCCCCTTGTTACAGGATAAAGCTAATCTCACTTTTTCCTTGTCTGTAATTCGCATACTAATACTGATATCAACTTCAATAAGAGTTATTAGACTTTAAATAGGAATTAC
Organism: Mya arenaria; assembly: GCF_026914265.1. Taxonomy (NCBI): domain Eukaryota; kingdom Metazoa; phylum Mollusca; class Bivalvia; order Myida; family Myidae; genus Mya; species Mya arenaria. The sequence continues at coordinate 24,407,418 of NC_069126.1, forward strand.
TGTTATGGTTATCACAATAATCCATATTTTATTTACCAAAATCACATTTTAGTATGTGTTTTGTGACATTGAAATAAGCTATTTAAGCCTATTAAGCTTAAGAAGTTTCGAGAAATTGGGGCCAGATGGCCTCAGAATCGGCAAACATTTTATATCCTTAAACAGGCCTTGAATTGTCAATAAGATCATTTTACACAACTATCTGTCGGTCTGCACACAGTCTTAGCTGTGAATTCCCCTTTATAAATAGCGCGAAATTGGTACCCGTTTAGATAAGTGCGGAATGATTTTTGCGAACATATAGCAAGTAACGTGATGGTTTCACACACTAACCTGTCAATAAGCGGTCAAGCCAACTCGCTGTAATTGCAAGCAGTGTAACTCTTTTCCAAAAGTCTACATCGATCACGTTCATCACTGATGTCACAGGGTCATACGGTTAAAGCAAACGGCTCTCGAATCTTGTAGGAACAGTGAATTATTTGAATCTAGAAAAAAATATTAAATCTAGAATGCTTAGACCAAGTTGAGATTGATATCTTATATCAACACAGTGCATAGACTCTATACACTATATGGATATGCACGATACACCGTGACAGTACATACACTGGTGTTATATTCTATACCAGTATATACTGTGCACGGTATATATTCTATTCATTCTCAGAGGTGTTGAAGCAGTGCTTCAACACCCATGTTCTCTATACAATGTATACAGCCAGAGATTTTGAAGATTTACTTCAACTCCTCTGTTATAGTCTATATACATTGTGGAAGCGTGCACTATACTCTATTCATTGTCAAGAGGTGTTGAAGCAGTGCTTCAACACCCCTGTTCTCTATACAATGTATACAGCCAGAGATTTTGAAGATTTACTTCAACTCCTCTGTTATAGTCTATATACATTGTGGAAGCGTGCGCTATACTCTATTCATTGTCAAGAGGTGTTGAAGCAGTGCTTCAACACCCCTGTTCTCTATGCAATGTATACAGCCAGAGATTATGAAGATTTACTTCAACTTCTCTGTTATAGTCTCTATACATTGTGGTAGCGTGCGCTATACTCTATTCATTCTCAGAGGTGTTGAAGCAGTGCTTCAACACCTCTGTTCTCTATGCAATGTAGATATTGAAACTTTACTTCAACTCCTCTGTTATAGTCTATATACATTGTGGCAGCGGGGACTATTCTCTATCTGTAGATTTGAACCCCTGTTATAGTCTATATACATGGTGGTGACGTGCACTATTCTCTATTTGAATAGAGAGGTGTTGAAGCAGAGTTTCAACACCTCATCACCTTTATTTATTCTTTGTCCAGTGAAAATTCTTTGTCCAGTGAAAATGAAAAATGGGAGAAAAATGCTTAGATTTTTTTTGTTGGTTTTGTGTTATATCAGACACCACATTTAATATACTATAAGTATAATACAATCACATTGTACAAAATATAATTTTTGGGCAAAATGTTTTAAAAGTTAAATGAAAATGAGAATTTCTGGACTTAGCATCAACTCTGCCAAATTTTGCAATAAAATTACCAAAATAACTTTTTAAAACAGATATTAAATAACATTATAAGATACTTGAAATATACAAACTATGTATTTTGTAAATTATGATTTTTAGGTAAATTTGTTAGAAAAAAAAATGAAAATTTCTGCATTTTGCCAATTACTTTGTCAAATTTTGCAATAAAATTACCAGAATTACTGTTTTTAAATATATTTTATATTACAGTATAATAGACATTAAGTAAAGAAACTACATACTTATGTGAAATGTGCTTTTGGGGCACAATGTTTGACAAATGAAATGAAATTTTTTGAAATTTGGTCACCTAGGCATCAATGAATTTTAAGTTTTTATATTGCAGATATTTACCAGTCGCGCAAAATGCACAATTGCAAACAACATGCAAAAGCACTTTGTAACCAATATAATGAAACAGGCGCTTTGGTTTGCCAAGCCTTGCCTTGCAAACATCTACATAAGCCTAAAAATGTCTGTCTGAGATACCAGGCGTGAAGCTGCATATAACACTAGTATGCGGATGAATCCACATGATCCTGATAAAAACATAAAAAAATCAGCCAAAGTTGCAGTATGCGTACTTGACTACATGATCCTTTAAATGTCATTTTTATTTTCCAGTACAAAATAAAGCACCTCAAAACGCCCAGAATGCACCATGTTTTTCAAAATATTCTGAGGGGGCATGCCCCGAGACCCACCTAGCAATTATGAATCCACATATAAAGGGCTAGCTAAGCCCCTTACTTCTGTATGCAAAACAAGACTACATGCTCATCTTTTCTTTATCTATTCTGCCTGTTAATTTGCTTGTAAGCTTATGTTAGTCAACAATATAATAACATTAGCTGGGCCAAAATACAAAAGTCTCTTCTTATGTTGAGAAAAATTCGAAAAATTCCGTTACTGTTTAATTTCTGTGAATGTTTATTATTCTTTTGCAAAGAGGTATGCAATTATGATTGCCGGGTTTATATGAAAATACGATATCAGTAATGGTCTGAAACAGCCCTAAAACACACAAAAGCCTTAAATGAAACAAACATATATTACATATTAAAGAGAATTGGAGTACTGTCTATAAAACATACACCTTAAAACACAATCTATGAACAGTTTTTGCCAATGTCTCTTATAAAAAAAGCTACAACAAAAATATCGCTGCAAGTGATGGTACTTCCCATATGCCCGTTTTCTTTGAAAAAGCAGAACTTGTAATTCAATGTGCTAGTAGAAGGTAAATTGTTGTTGCATTATTATACACAGTTGGAAATACCATTATTAATAATTGTTTTTATTGTTAATGCTGCACTCTCACAGATATATGAATTTTTATTATTTTTAACTTGGAATGAAAAACTTTTGTGCACATGTCTGATAACAGTTATATGAGACTGCATACAAAATCACAGTTTTTCCTATTACCATTTAAAACTCTATGTTTAATGGTTAGTAATGCTTGAGAAGAAATGAAAATTTTGGCAGTTTTTCAGACAATTGAATTCTGTTTCATTGAGAGTTATCTTATATGACTGGATTGAAGGCATTCATGCAAAAGTCAGACTATTTTAATTATTTTTTTTCAAAGCAAATGTGAAAACTCTTAATCAGTGACAGTGCAGCTTTAACATCCTTTTAGATTTAATCACTATGATTTTAAAATTATCAGACAAACATGATACTAGATGTATACCGTCTTGTTTGGAATTCTTGCCCTTATTCAGTATTTGTTCAATCATAGCAAGATTTATTTGAACTGCCTCTAGGTTAAAGTGTGATAAAATTCATAAGATGTCAAATACATAATTATATAAGATTCACAATTCTTTGAAGGAATGAACTCCTGCTTACATGTCATATGACAAATTATGGACAAATACAGAACCTAATCCTAATAGTTTTTCTCCAGAATTATCAAAGGGGTCACTCTTAACAAAGATCTAGTATAAACTTAATAATAATTTCTTTAGTTTAACAATGTTATAAAATCTTGAAAGGTCATAGGCAGGTAGTTCTGACGTTCATACCCTTCAAAACCTTTGACAAGAGGCATGTCTATCAAATATAATTATGAATTACTGGTGTAAATGGGTAGTGGGTAATGCACATGTCAATTGTAACCACCACCACCCCCGTCTGGGGGTATACTGGGTGTGAATGCGGTGGTTTTGTCTTACCTATGGTATGTTGGATGCGGGGGAATTTGGCAGGGATTTTAGTTCAGGATCAGTTCAGGGAATTTAACCTGGGGTAGGCTGGACCAAAAGTCAAAAGTCCCCGGACCTGGGGGCGGGATGTGGTTACAATTGACTGGTGCATTATGCTATTCATTTTGTTGCCCACTCTTTTGTTTTTCTTTGATAATCCATTGCACACAACTATAGATCAGGATCTCAAATACTATATATGTTGAAAATTGACAACTTTTGATATCAATGTTTTAGTTAAAGTTATGAATAATGAGCGTTCATTCATTGCTTTTTTATCGAATCACAATCATAAGTGTTAGCAAAGCACACCACTTTGTGCAGTAATGTTTAATGCTGTGGCTCCTCTTATCAACCAAGCACTTGGGCTGTTGGTGGATAACCATTTCCCTAGTTTCCTCCCTGTCTGGTCACCTGTTTGAAAATTAAAACATTGATAATATATAATAATGACAAAACTTGAAAGTATCCAGAATTGTACACTATGTTTATACATTTGCTAAATTAAATGAATAAGCTAAGGAAATGTACATTCAAAACAAAAGGGCCAGCATGGCCCTTAATTGATCACCTGATTAAAATGACCATGAACAAGTCAGTCAGGTAACAACTGGTTATGAAAGGTGTTGCTATTTGCTTAGCAGGTTAGTGGTTGCTGTGTTATTTGATGGTTGATAAGGACTCCTCAAAGAAGGCTGCTCTTTGTTAACAGAAATGAGAATTATGGTAAGCTGGTTGTTCCCATGGTCAATGGATGTTACGGTAATGAACCAGAATGTTGCTATGGAAGTAAATGATTACTAAGGAAGTAATTGGTTGCTATGAATGTTGGCTGTTGCTCAGGAAAAAAGTGGTTGCTAAATAAGGCATTGGTGCCTATAAAGGTAGTTAATGGATGCGTTGGAAGGAATTGGATGCTAAGGAAGTCATTGGTTGAATGGGAATTCATTTGTTGCTATGGATGAAGGTAGTTGCTAAGGCAATCATTGGTTGATAAAGAAGCCAAGGATTGTTTAGGATGTCATCATTTTTTATGGAAGTCATTGGCTGCTGTAAATGAAGTATTTGATAAGGATGTCCTTGGTTGCTTATAAAGTGGTTGTTAAGGAAGACATTGTGAGTTTGGATTGTAGTCACTAAGTCAGACAAGTGGGTTCCTTAAGGGTACTACGAGGTCTACGATTTCCTCAACAAGACAAAACCATGCTTAACATTCTGCCAAAAGGTGATTATTATATTGTTGTAACAACTTGTTTCATAATCTTTGAAACTAAATACCTTTTAGTTTAGACATCAGTTTCTAAGGAATTCATACATTACTGCAGAAGTCATTGCCTGATTTGAATGTGTATCAATTTTTGTCCTAGAAGTCTATCAGTAACAGGGGAACTCTGGTTGGGACAACTTTGACCCCAAGGACGAAACTTGAACAACATTCATAAAAAAAACACTTAACAACAATCAGTGATTTTTTATGAATTCTTTTTACTGCCTGTACAATGTACCTCGCAAATTCGGTAAAAAGTCAACTTTGGGAAAAATACAAAATCAGGCTAAAATTGCTTATATAATGGCAAATATACATTTTTTAACTTTTTTATGCATACCTTATGCTGTGAAAGAGTAAGACTTGTCAAGATTTTGTTTATATTTCAAGAAATTCATTGCTATTTTAATCCGGAATGTAATGTAATTTTTTTTAATTTTGGGGAAAATGGAGTTTTTCACAATAAAAAAATCACTGACAATGAACTACAAACTCCAACATATAAACACCACATACACAAAAACAAATTGATTACATATATAAATTACTGAATATTCACATGGTCTTATGATATTATTGATGAATATTATAATGTTATTTTTAGATACCAGTTACGGGTAGTAGTAATGAAGAATACCAGATTACAAAATCAAAGTGGAAATTGGAACTATTAGAGAATCACTTTATTTGTGGGTAGGTCACTTAAATATTCATTGAGGTGAAAAGAAATTACCATATGATGTATTGCATATGTTTAACCGCTGTTGCACAATCATCATTTCCAAGTGACTGTCTTCATGTCCAGTACTAGCTTACAAAATCCCTTTCTAGATAGTCAAAGACTTCATCTGATGCATCTTAAAAAGGAAGAATACAACACAATCATGAACACAATAAATGCAAATAATGTTGGGTATGCTTTAAACATGATTCAAATGCAAAACGTCTTGGCAATTATTTCTAGAGCAATCTAAATGTCCTACATGAGATTTATTCTCTTATGAAAAAGTGATGTTTATGTAAAAGCCAAATATACTAGAAATGTGTCAAGTGGACATTAAGTCTTGTGTTGCTTGGTGAATTGCATATACTGTGAATGAACATAATTAACAAAAAAACAGGGATTTCTCATAAGATGACAAAGTTTTTTTTTACCAAGTTTGGTAAAGATTATTGAGCCATACAATGTTTTTATCTGGACTGCATCGTCTTTTATTCTGGGCAGCATAATATGGAAATCCAGGCCATGTATATACATCTGGGTTTTATCTGTAATGGACCACATTTTCCAAAATGTATGTAGGCAAATGAGTTACATGGAAATAAAAACTATCTATACATAATAATAAGTGATTTGTGAACATGTGTTTACCTTGGTATTATATACCCATATATATATTATATGACATAATATTGGGTTAATACAAAAAAAATGAAATAATATATAATTAGGTTAATGATAAATCAAGCAAATTTAAACTAACACAAACAATTATATGTATATATTTACATTATTTCACAGTAAAATATAATAGAAATTTATAAACATTGGCATAATGCTTAAATCAGTTATCTATTTCAAGGCAGTTGTCATTAAATCATAAAATTTAAAGCTGCACTCTCACAGATATACCATTTTTACAACTTTTTTATTTTGTCTTGGAAAGAACAAATTTTTGCATAAATATCTGCAAACCAATGATATAAGATTGCTGCCAAAAAATCAGATCGTAGATTTCCATATTTCCGTTCGAAAATTAATGTTTTATGGCTTAAACCGTTACTAATGGTTTAAGAAAAATGCATAAAACATTACTTTTTAAACTTAAATATAAAAATCTGCTATCTAATTTTTTGTCAGCTGTCTTAAATAACTGGTTTCCATGGATTTTCGCAAAAATTGCCTCATTCCAAGACAAAAAAATTGTCAAAACGTTCAATCTGTGAGAGTGCACCTTTAAGGTCAAAACAACTAGAAAATGGAACTTTAAACAATAAACTTAAAAACCATGACTTATGGTACAAGTATTTCCACATCGGAGCGGCTGGTTCTTACACACTGACAGTGACACACAATACACTCCACTCCTCTCCATTAACCCTTTATATATATATTACAGTCGAAACTCGTTGGCTCGATATCTCATGGCTCGATATCCTCGTTGGCTTGAACCAGATTAAAAGAACTGATTTTGTTTAACTCTTTGTTCATATAAAATTTGATCGGATGGCTCGATATATTGTCTCAGGGTCGATATTTCTCCACGCTCGAAGTCATTTTCGCGGTTCCAAGTAAGAATTTCACAATTTTGTTTGCTTGGGTCGATGTCATTTTCGCGGGTTCAGGTAAGAACCTCACACCTTGATTTGTTTTGTTGGCTTCATTTAGCACACGGCGCTAATCGATAAAAATTAATTCAATTTATTATAATTATTATCAAATTTGAATGACTTAACAGTTTGAATAAACATGCCATCACTTTATCTAAGTTATTTCCCTAATTGTTATACATGTATAAATTTCAATGCATCCTGATATAACTAATAAGCTATGTTTTTGTTACCCACTGTTTAAAATTACTTGTTTGTTGTTTTCGCATAATTTTTATAATTAATAAAAACAATCAAATAATATTTTCTAAGTATCGAATAAGTGATGTTACGAACTTTACGACATGTAACTATGTCCAATTAATACTCTTCTCTTGCGGAGATAGCATAGCCAATAACAAACGAGGTAAACAAGACTTTTTGTAACGAATAATAAAAAAATAACATTCTGTAAGCAATCCCGCTTGGCTCGATATTCTCGAGGCTTGAAGTATTTTGGCTGGTCCCTAGAATATCGAGCCATCGAGTTTCGACTGTAGTTTAAAGCTGACGGAGGCACTCCTGCCATGTACCACTGCCACCATTTAAGTAAACCTGGGAGGAGAAGTGCCCCAGTGTGGAGCTTGAACCAACAACAACTGCTGGAACACTATCATGGCGCTGTAACCAACTGAGCTAACTGAACGGCTGGTTCTCATCGACACGATCTACATCTACAATAACTTTACAATGTACATGAATACATAAATAACTAAAGTATGAATGCAATGTATTCATGTACATTGTAAAGTTGATGTCTACTGTTCTACTTTAAAAGACACATGCATGTACCCCAAAATTAGTTTTGACAGGCATGACTCACTAATGCCAGTTGTGAGCTTGTTCCTAGCTTTGATCAAGATATTTCTGTCTGAAAATGACATTGAATACACTCTAAAGCCTAAAAGGCTGTAAAATATGCATTCAACATCTTGATAAGCAACTAACTTAAATAAATTAAAATATTAGGATACAGAATGATGTGAAAGAGACTTTAAAAATATCGCTGCATTGTTGGATGTTGGTGCTGTCATCTGATGATCTGTCAGCGGCAATGATTGAGGCAAGCATCAAGTATATTTAAATAAACATTGCATTTTAACAGATTAAATGTTTTGACAACTGTTTTATTTTTTGTCTTTATACAAGCCAATTAATGCATAAGTGCAAGAAAAACAGTGACACAAGACTGCTTAAAAAAACATTGGATTGCATATATATTTAAGTTAAAGCTTCACTCTCACAGATATACCATTTTTACAACTTTTTTTATTTTTTGTCTTGGAAAGAGCAAATTTTTGTATAAATATCTGCAAACCAATGATATAGGATTGCTTACGAAAACCCAGATCATAGATTTTCATATTTCCGTTTGAAAATTAATGTTTTATGGCTAAAACCGTTAATAAACGTTTTAGAAAAATGAACAAAACATCAATTTTTGAACTGGTATATATAAAAATCTGCGATCTATATTTGTCAGCAGTCTTATATAACTGCTTTCCATGGATTTTCGCCAAAATTAGTACATTCCAAGACAAAACATAAAAAAGTTGCCAAAATGTTCAATCTGTGAGAGTGCAGCTTTAAGAAAATTATGTTTTATGCATTTTTCTTCCAACTGTTAGTAGCACTTTTAGCCATAAAACAATTTTTTTAACGGAATATGTAAATCTGCGATCTGATATGTGAGAGTGCAGCTTTAAGGAGTACTTCGTTATATCAATAAAATATACTCGTTAAACTGTCAATTGTTTACGTATCTACATAAATTCAATTACCTTTTGAACTAGAAGGTGTTATATTTTCAAAGAAAATAGCCATTTACGTCTGTTCAGTGTCGGTCAAATTCGATGTTTTGAATCACTCTAGCGCGTGCTAAATACTAAATGACGCAATGTTTTGGACTGGTCTTCATTTTCTTCGATACAGGCACAACCGAGCGTAAATATTAAGCGAGAAAGTCTAGTGGAACGATGCAGGGTTCATTGGGTTTGTTTACAAAAATTCAAGCATCCGGTTAAGAAGACGACAAATAAGAATGGTATTAAGTTGGTAGAATGGAACTCCTTCCTGATTCCTGCACATGTAAGTTGTAAGTATTGACTATATCGGGATACCATACAGGACACTCAAGTTTTATTTTATATTTTCTTAATTATCATGCAAATGAAAATAATCACTATCATTTAAAAGTTATTCAGGGATAGTTGCAAATGGTTTGTTTACATTAATTAGTTTTATGAATTTAATTGAATACACAAATTTTTATTAGAGCTTTGCACCAAATTAAATTCAGTTCATTTTACGGGAGTAACCCACACTAGCGGATCCAGAAAGGGGGTGGGACCCCCCCCCCCAAAAAAAAAAAAAATATTCTGTAAAGAATCTCAAGACAATTATTAAAAAAATCTTTTGATCTTTGATATCATAATGGTAATTTTTTTTTACCAAAATGTAAAAAAAAATATCAAGTCAGAGAATGGGTTGGAACCGGTGTCGCCAAAATTGCAGTCCAGTGTTGTATCCACTGTGCTATGAAGGCTTATCCTAAACAATTGGAATATTTAATCTTTATACCTAACTTGTAATATATTGGCGAATTTTTTTTATTGTAAATTATGTGGTACTTCAGTTTGTAAGTTTTAATGCATTGTACACATAGATACCAAGTTTATGTCAGTTTTCGTCAATTTTCTTTTTTTCCGCTATTTCATTAAACAGATTACTGCCCCTTTTAAACAAGTCTTTTGGAGGAACTGTTGGGGATTGTTATTAAAGCTGCATTTTCACAGATTTACCACTCTGACAACTTTTTTTCATCATGGAATGAATCATGCAATGTTAGTGCATAAATTATGTCCGCGAACTATGATTTAAAACTGCTGAAAAAATATCAGATAGCTGTTTTTCATATGTACGTTCATAATTGTTGTTTTGTGACTTAAATTTGAACACTTTCAGAAAAATGAAATATTAAGCAGATTTCTCAATACATGACATCTGTTTTATTGTCAGCAATTAAAGGCATTGATTCTCTGAGATAATAATAATGTTAAAACAGTCAATCTGTGAGAGTGCAGCTTTAAGACTCATTTTTCCTAAGATCAGCCAAGTTAGTATTATAGCTAATTTAAGCTTAAAAGTAGGTGAATTTTATATTTATTTCAGACCAGATACTTTTGAGGGACCAATTTAAGGGCAAACAGACAAACGTTTTGATGCAAAGAAAGCATTGGATTTGAAAGGTAGATTTTTAACACATATTTACATGTACTCAATGTCATTTACTAGGGCCTAAAAAAATAAATTGTTTGGTTAGGGTTACATCCTTTTCAAAAAAAGGTAGGGTAGGTAGGCTTTTTTTTTTTTTTTTTTTTTTTTTATTAGGCTTTATATAAGAATATCATTGGAGAATGGTGTTAAAGCTATCTTCTGTATAAGCGTTTAAGGTTTAAACTAAATATTGAAAAGCAATTAAAAAAAAACGGATTTTTTTTTTTTTTTTTTTTTTTTTTTTTTAGTTTTTCATTATTTTTTTCAAACTGACTATAAAAACGGAAGGGTCGGCGCCTATTCCGTAGGTAGGGTCGGGTAACCCGAACCAAATGTATTTTTTTTTAGGCCTAGTATAACATAATGTATTCAAGTATAAGATATTTCAAGTATTTGGTCAGGTTGTTAGGTTTAATTGAAACTGTTAAGCAAATAAATGAAAGTCCATGCAATTTTGCATGCACATGTTTGTTGCATGCAGATTTTACTCAGATGGCATAGGGTACAGTTACTCTTGTAACTTGCTTAAAATAAATGCAAATAATTCTGCATGTGTCTGAAGTCATGTTTTATTTTTCTCTACAAATTGTTTTAAAAAATGCAATTGTTTGATTTCCTTTCTTATGTGTTATGCATTGCAGTTCCCATGGAGAAGAAAAATGGAGTGATTCTAAAAGTATGAAGATACTCCTGTGTACTCCTGTGTATAATGAGGAAATCTTGTCAGTGAATGGTAAGTTCTCTTTGGATTAATTCTATGTATAACAATATAAATATGAGGTAAGCCAAGAAATGAGAATTAACATAATTATTCTGTTCAAACATACATTGACATATTAAATATAAAGACATATGTATGATTTGTCTCTGCTATTATACTCCTACCACTTGATGGTTAGGGTTCATTTGGACAAGTCTTCTTTTATCCATAATTCCAAATGCTTCTGAGATTTCTAACACATATTAAATATGTTGAGGAGAAGTGCTGTGCAAAAAACATTTTTGTTTATGGTATTTTAGAGTTATTGGTCTTTGATTATTTTTCTTTCACTTTTCTATGTTTTTGAGGTATTAACTTCAAACTTCATGCACATATTGGACGTGATAAGAAAAATAGCTGTGCATATGAATCATTAAATTGTGTATGGTAGTCAAAGAATTGTAAACCTTTGATTATTATCTTTATATTTTTTTATTTTTTTCTTCTCTTCATAACTTTTTTTCATTTTTTACTTTAATTTAACAAAACACTATTCTGTTTTTGGTATATTAAGGATTATTTTCTTATGTTTATTTTGTGCTTGGCAGTTTTAAAATTATTGCCTAATTGGTTACTGTATGCTTAAAAGCAAACATCACTCTCAGTGAAACCTCTTATTACAATAGGTGATAGCTGTAGTTTTTTATGGAAACAAGTGTTTGACAGTATGAGTCATTTTTTAGTAGCAATATATTATGTACATTTAAGGTATAAGTTCTCTTTTGCTAATTGTTCAGTTGTTTTTCAGTTGTTGCAATTGTGGACCAGGCCAGAGTTGTACTAAACCAACTAAGACACAATGAGATACAGGAATGACACAATGAGAAACAGGAAACAGGAGAGTGATGAATGATCGCCACCTGTTACAAATTCATCTAGGTACAGTTTTTATTCCAGATTATGTTCATCATGTTTGTTTAAGACCGTGATGATGAGGACTAATCTATTGATTATCCCTTGCCAAAAGGCAAAGTGGATACAGTAATTGTGTAATTGTGCACGTGTGTGTGCGTGTGCACGGAATGTAATCTTGAGCATAAATCCCCCCGATATTAACTTCAAACTTCATATACAGATAGATCCCTATTGAGAAGAAATGCAGTGTTAAGGGACCATAACTCTGTTTACAGTTCTTTTTGTAATAACCCTTTGTTATATTTCATACTGAGTTTTTGTCTGCAGCAGAACTTGAAAAGTCTTTGAGGTGTTGATCTCAAACTTCAAATATGTACAGATAGATCTCATTTAGCAGAAGTGCAGTGCACAGAAACCATAACTCAAGATTTTTTTGTAGTAGTTGCCCTTTGTTAGTTTTCAATGTTATCCTTTGGTGTAATGCACAGTTGTGATCATGCTCAAATATGCTCATTCACATTAAAATTAATTGTCCAGGTTCAAATCCTGTGATAGAAACAATTATTTTCTTTCTGTGTTTAGCAAAGTTTATATGAACTATCTATCAATGTAAAATAAACTAAGATTTGTGTGTTTTTATCATTTCTTATTTATTTGTATATTTTTTGTTACATATTTTTATGTGCATATATATAAAATCTATATCACAAAAAGTGTGGCTAATTTTTAATATTAAGATATAATATGTATAAGAACTATCATATTTCAAAATCAACCATAGAGCTTTTGCAAGATAGATAATAACTTAATGTATCTGATGAACAATAATGTGATTTTGGGATGCCAGCAATAACTTTTCAAGGTGAAAATATGTTCTTGTCATTGATTTTACATATAAGTAATCAGTATGCAAAGCCCTTTCAAATAATACTTATATGGGGTAACTATCAAATTTTAACATTGAAGCCAATGGCACAAATGAATGAAAAGCTCCTTAATAGTTCAATATTTGAAGCCAACAATGGAACTGTGTTTATGTATTGCTTAATGTTCCTTTTTCTTTCAGAAAACTCCCCACATCCAACAAGAGACAATCTGACTTCAAAATCTTCATTGAAGGCAACTTAATGGACAAGACATCCGTCACATAAAGATTCACTAAAATTGGAATGATATACCAATTTTAACTTTTAACAGACAAATACATTATAGATTTGAAAATAGATTACCCTTAAATAAGTTGGATGATTAACATTTACCTCAACACAGTACAAAGTGCTCATGTTGAACTATTGTGATTGATCATAGTCTGTCCTTCATTTTTATTAACAGTTTCATACAGTGTTAACACTTTAGTATGGGGACTCATTTTTAGCTCAACTTTTCGAAGAATATGGAGAGCTATACTACTCACCCAAGCGTCGGCGTCACCCCTTGGTTAAGGGTTTGCGTGCAAGCACACATAGGTTAATATCTCAGCAACTACTTGAGGTATTGCATTGAGACTTTATACAATGGTACTCAACCATCCAACCTACTTAATTAACCAAGTTTGATAACTCTACTTTGCATTTAATGCCAATAATAGGCCTTTAATATTTGACTTAGAAATTCTGGTTAAGGTTTTGCATGCAAGCACACATAGGTTAATATCTCAGCAACTACTTGAGGTATTGCATTGAGACTTGATACAATGGTACTCAACCATCCAACCTACTTATTTAAACAAGTAAGATAACTCTAGTTTGCATTTAATGTAAATAATAGGCCTTTATTATTTGACTTGGAAATTCTGGTTAAGGTTTTGCATGCAAGCACACATAGGTTAATATCTCAGCAACTGCTTGAGGTATTGCATTGAGACTTGATACAATGGTACTCAACCATCCAACCTACTTAATTTACCAAGTGAGATACTCTAGTTTGCATTTAATTCAAATACTTGCCTTTATGATTTCACTCAGAAATTCTGGTTAAGGTTTTGCATGTAAGCACACATAGGTTAATATCTCAGCAACTACTGGATGAATTGCATTGAGACTTTATACAACCACCCAACCTAATTGAATAATCAAGTTAGATAAAAATTCTGGTTAAAATTTTGCATGTAACCACATTTATGTTAATATCTCCGCACATCATGTATTGCATTGAAATCTAATGTAACAGTGATCCATGCATGTTTCGCCAAAACTTTTCAATCCTTACACTGAAAAGCAGCGGAATAGTCGAGAGCGCTGTCTCTGTGACAGCTCTTGTCTCTTTGGTCTTTATTCATACTGGCCAGAATATGTTTACCAAAAAAATCTTAATAGAGATTGATAACTGTTCAGGTTGGACAAAAAGCATGTAGGTTGTTTGTTCTAATAATATAAACTGTAAATGCTTCAGAAACTATATATATAATTTTTCATGATATTTGTCAGTATTTATTCTCGTCAACATTTAAATAATATTAGGTGAAACTTGTTTATTGGTCAAAATGTGTTTGATTAGAGTGGCCTCAAGTTCCACTTCATATGAATGAAATTTGGTCAAGTTTTAGAAAAAAACTATGTTCTAGTTTTATAGGCCATATTCTCTTCCCAAGCTTTCCTTAAAGAATGAATGTAGGTAATATGAAACAGGAGTCACTAAGTCAAGTATTAAAAACCTTAAAAATTGCTATTCATAGAGGTATCGTTTCCTCATCATAAATCACAACTTAGCCAGCAAGACTTTTCAACAAATAAGGCATAACATGTAAAAAGTTAATAATTAGGCACATATTTTAGTGAATAAAAGCTTGTGAACATATTATTGAAACAAATAATGTGTCTGGTTCTGAGGTGAGCAATAAAGCACATTGCTTAGTAACAATTGAGCTAGCTCATTATTAAAAGTTTGTTTTAAACTTGAATTAAATGAATGCAAATCATATATTATTATTTTTAATCTATTTTTTTTTTTTTAGTTACATTGTTCTGTTGTTAATTTCCATACTGACTTGGTCAATTATGGCTAATTGTCTAATTATATTTTAACTTCTAACCTAAATGTATCATTGTACTTTTGAGTGTTCTGTTAACTATATTGCACATTACCCTATATGACAGTATAAATTCAATAAAACCTTATTAAGTTCCATACATATTGGAGCACATGGTAAGCCTCTAGAAATGTCACTTCTTAAACCTAGATTCTTGATCTGTTCGCCACATTGTTTTGTTAATTTTTTGTTTATAAAAACAAATGATTGTTTAATGTCAAGGAAACCTTTTTAAAGTTAAAATGTAAATGAACATAGATAACTGTCAAATATTATTTACCATTTAATAACTGTCTAAAGGCAAAATTTCCATTCATTTTTATACGCCCATCTTACGATGGCCGTATTATGGGAACACCCATGGCGGGCGGGCGGCGGGCGGGCGGCTCCACAATGTTGTCTGCTCTCTAACTTGAACATTTCTCATCCAATTTCCACCAAACTTCATGAAAGTGTTTGTTGGTGAAATATCTAGGTCAAGTTCGATAACCAGCCAAATCGCTTTAGGCACTCCAGAGTTATGGCCCCCTGAATTTGTCAAAATTGGCCATTTTAGCTTTGTCCGCTCTCTTACTTGATCATTTCTCATCCAATTTCCACCAAACGTCATGAAAGTGTTTGTTGGTGAAATATCTCGGTCAAGTTCAATAACCAGCCAAATCGCTTTATGCACTCCAGAGTTATGGCCCCCTGAATTTGTCAAAATTGTCCATTTTAGCTTTGTCCGCTCTCTAACTTGAACATTTCTCATCCAATTTCCACCAAACTTCATGAAAGTGTTTGAGGTGAAATATCTAGGTCAAGTTCGATAACAAGCCTAATCGCTTTAGGCACTCCAGAGTTATGGCCCCCTGACTTTATCAAAATTGGCCATTTTAGCTTTGTCTACTCTCAAACTTGAACAGTTTTTATCCGAATTTCACCAAACTTGCTACTATAAATGTTTGTTGGTATATATTCTTGGCAAAGTTCTATAACCAGCCAGGCTCTTCAGGATTATGGCCCTTGAATTGGTCAAAATTTGCCATTTTTGCTTTGTCCACTGTCTAATTTGAACAGTTATCATCTGATCTTCACCAAACTTGCTGAAAATATTTGTTGGTAAAATAAATCGGTCAAGTATGATAATCAGCCAAATGCCCCGAAGCACTTCAGGATTACTGCCCTTGCCATTTAAGCTTTGTCTACTCTCTAACTTGAACAATTCTCATCTGACCTTCACCAAACTTGCTGAAAATGTTTGTAGCTATAAAATCTTTACCAAGAATGTTTGCCGGTATAAATGCTTTGCCAAGTACACACTGATTGTCTCTTGGGTACGATTAAGGATGAATTTAGAATCCAAGAAATTATTGATGGGCGTATTTTGTGAGTGTCACTCTTGTTATATTTGATTTGGGTCCCTAGGGTCATGGTCACTGTAACTAAAAATAGAAAAATGCTTGGTACTGAATAACTTCAGTTTTAATACATTTAAAACTGAATCTCACAATAAAGGCTGAAGTTCTTGTTGCATTGCAGCATTTCTAGTTAACTTTTTAATTTGACTCTTTTTATTGCTTTCGACAGGCACATATTACATCATTATTGTATTCATTTTTAAGACAAAGCCTCATTTAATTGAGCGTGCTGTCCAAAGACAGCTCTTGTTGACATAATTATAAGACACCTTATGTTATGGTTTATATGAACAATAGCTGTTTCTGTGTATGTTTTAGAAGAAACTTCCATTTCTTATCATATTGATGGACATAGATATACATACATATACAGGATTATTGACATCTGGCCCCAATTTCTCGAAACTTCTTAAGCTTAACAGGCTTAAGTCGGTTATTTAAATTAGCCAAAATACATACTGAAAATGGATTTTGATAAATAAAAAATGGTTTATTCTGATAATCATACAGAATATTCCTACATAATTTCTAAAAATTCTTGAAGAAGTTAATATAACACATTTTATAGAACAACAAAAATAGTGAGATTAGCTTAATCCTGTTATAAGAGACTTAAGAAGTTTCGAGAAATTGGAGCCAGATTCTTAGGATTAAATTTACTAATGTTCTGTTCATGTTCAAAATAGATACAGTTATGGTAAATGCATAGTCTTGTTTGTTTATAACATAGACAACCATGTCTTTTGGTTGTCCTGGTCTCCTGTCCTGTTATGTGAATTGGGTTTTATGGACATCTTCGATATTGTAGGTCCAATTCTAGTGTCTAGCTGGAAAAGTATTTAGCCTAGGGAGACCTTAGTTTGGGTTATCATGTTGGATATGTCTAAATGTTGGCATGTCGGGAAATGACAATTTTAGGCTATGATTTTAGGCTATGACAATTTAAAAATGTAGACGTTGCTGGGCAAGGCTCCACACCCAAGTGACTGTCGCATTATATTCTTGAAAAAATGCCTTGGGCTTTTGGTTTGTTATGAATTTTGCGAGTCTGGCAAATATCTGCATTATAAAATTCATCGACATACAGGTGACAGAGAAAAAGGTCAATTTTCAATGATTTCAAAAGATTTATTAATCTAAAAGGGGATCATCATAAATGAATACAGAGAACAAGGTTAATTGATTTGACAGAGGATTGATGCAGAGCTTCAAAAATTAAGGAGACAATTTCAGAAAAATGCACATAAATGATTTTTGTTTATTTGTGTTGTTTGATAACTGCTGTGTGTCAATTTTTATTTAATTTCATTTTACCCCCCAAATCACACTTCACACAATACATGGTTTCTACACTTTAGGTTTGTTATACTGTTTTATAGTATCTATTGAATACAGTAAAATTTCTGGTCATTGTATTGCAAAATTTGTGCTAATAATTTGCAATTTCAGAAATTCTCATTTTTATTTAATTTTTCAAACATTTTCCCCAAAATTCACATTTCACAAAATTACATAGTTTCTTTACTTTTGATATATTAAACTGTAATATTTATGAAATACGGTAATTCTGGTCATTCTATTGCAATATTTGAAAAAGTTATTGGCAAATTCCAGAAATTCTCATTTCCATTTAATTTTTCATACATTTTACCCCGAAAATCATATTTTAAAAAAAAACTGTGTTTCTATATAATATGTAATAATGTTAAATGATATATATTAGCTGCAGTAGTTCTGGTGTTTTTATTGCAAAATAAGGCAGAGTTATTGGCAAAATTCATAAATTGTCATTTTCATTTAATTTTTCCAACATTTTACCCCAAAAATCATTTTTTGCGCCATATAATTGTTCTATGATTTAAGTATATTAAATATGTTGCCTGATATGACATAAATTCATCAAAATTATTTTTGTGCAGTTTTCTCCATTTTTTGTTCAAAAATCTCCGTTTGTATACATTGAATAGAGAACAGAGGTGTTGAAGCACTGCTTCAACACCTCTGAGAATGAGTATAGTATAGTGCAACGCTACCACAATGTATATAGACTATAACACAGGTTCAAATTTACAGATAGAGAATAGTGCACGCCACCACAATGTATATAGACTATAACAGAGGAATTGATGTAAAGTTTCAAAATCTCTGGTTGATACATTGCATAGAGAACAGGGGTGTTGAAGCACTGCTTCAACACCTCTTGACAATGAATAGAGTATAGCGCACGCCACCACAATGTATATAGACTATAACAGAGGAATTGATGTTAAGTTTCAAAATCTCTGGTTGATACATTGCATAGAGAACAGGGGTGTTGAAGCACTGCTTCAACACCTCTTGACAATGAATAGAGTATAGTGCACGCCACCACAATGTATATAGACTATAACAGAGGAATTGATGTAAAGTTTCAAAATCTCTGGTTGATACATTGCATAGAGAACAGGGGTGTTGAAACACTGCTTCAACACCTCTTGACAATGAATAGAGTATAGTGCACGCTTCCACAATGTATATAGACTATAACAGAGGAGTTGAAGTAAATCTTCAAAATCTCTGGCTGTATACATTGTATAGAGAACAGGGGTGTTGAAGCACTGCTTCAACACCTCTTGACAATGAATAGAGTATAGTGCACGCTTCCACAATGTATATAGACTATAACAGAGGAGTTGAAGTAAATCTTCAAAATCTCTGGCTGTATACATTGTATAGAGAACAGGGGTGTTGAAGCACTGCTTCAACACCTCTTGACAATGAATAGAGTATAGTGCACGCTTCCACAATGTATATAGACTATAACAGAGGAGTTGAAGTAAATCTTCAAAATCTCTGGCTGTATACATTGTATAGAGAACAAGGGTGTTGAAGCACTGCTTCAACACCTCTGAGAATGAATAGAATATATACCGTGCACAGTATATACTGGTATAGAATATAACACCAGTGTATGTACTGTCACGGTGTATCGTGCATATCCATATAGTGTATAGAGTCTATGCACTGTGTTGATATAAGATATCAATCTCAACTTGGTCTAAGCATTCTAGATTTAATATTTTTTTCTAGATTCAAATATTTCACTGTTTAGGAGATTTAGCGCGAACCTCGGCGTTTTGAACGAGTCATAATATTTGTATCCCTAAGCAGTACGCACGATTCGTCAAGATTCGCGAAGACGCCGTCACGTATGTGCCAACGACTAGATACGTTTCAATAACGTTCTGTGACCCGAGGACGATCGTGGCCACCACGATTGTTCAAAGTTAATTGGCTTTGCGGCAAAAAAACTTAAACATGAACAACGATAGTAAAATATTACACTGCTAATGGTCATGAAAACGTCCCGATTGCTTTTCGTCGTCACGGAAAATCTCATCTTTTCGATGCGTTTAACGATTACTGTCAAAGGTACCGCCGCTAAGAATTGGGCGATATGGTGTGCCATTGCATATGCCATGAACATTTAAAAATATATTAGATTTTAGTTATATTTAGCAGAACCAGTATTACTCTGGTTCAAAGCAGTCTTTGTTGAAACTGGTAGACATTTATTTAAAAAACATCAATATAACACAAACTTCCTCTTTCCTCTATCTCTCACGGGTTTCATTGTAAACAAGCAAAGATTTGCAATGATAAGTGTCCGCAAACACACCGAACACCAACTAAAATCTAAGGGTGAAGTATAAAATGTAATGCTGATAACTTGACAATATGCACGCTCGTGTCCAGACGCTGATCGTATACTAAAAGTTAATATATTGCGAAACAGGAATAATTATTAACCATAAGTAAAATCACAATTAATAATTAATTTCAAATGTCCCATTAAAGAAGCAGTTTTTTCCACTCTATATTTGCACTTCTATTGATAAGTTGAAGTGTATGTAAGAGTTTAATCATTTCAGTATTTCTACCATTGAAGTCCATTTGAGACAGATTAAAGGGGATTTATTAAGGTTGATGCAAAACTATTTTTTACTTTAATTATTATGTTTACTAATTTGACATAAATGATCAAAATAAAAAAAATCATTTAATTTATGTACAGATAAAAAATATATATTACCGATATTTTTACTTGAAAATGTGTGTTCACTGCGCTATTAATTAAAAAAAAATCTCTTTATTAAGGCTAATATTTGTTATCGATACACAAATCATATGTTTTTTATATTTTTATAACTTAACTCAAATGTTTGTATTAACCTATATTGTGCCCATTTAAGTTGGCACTTTTAGCATTATTAATAGAATGGCAGATTTCCAAATCACTATTATATTACTTATACGTAATCGAAATAGCTCTTGGCAAAATTTCAACGAACTGAACTTGAATCTTCCATGTTTTCGTAAATTGGTTTTTGTAGCATACATTGTTTTACGAAATAAATAATAATGAAGATGTAGCGAGTCGACTTAAAAAAACACACACACAAAACAAGAACATAACAGAACAGAAATATGGTTTATTTGGTCTTAAACATATTGTTTCCACTTCATACACATAATTATAACACAAAATGTAAATGAACAAAGACAAATAATACAGAATAAAACACATAGTAAGGCATAGACATGAAGTTAATGAATGATATTAATAAATGAGTTTCTATAATTGCAATAGCTTTAGTTATATAAGTACACAAATTATTTACACGATTTTTTTTAAGACAGCAACACAAGAAACTTCCACATTTTTAATATAACGTTTTCTTACCTTTTTTCAACAATCACATTTTTAACAAAGTGGAGCTCTTCAAAAAAAGGCTCGTGTAGTATTTACACATAATAAACACTGTCTTTATTTTTCTGTTGGCACGTTGTGATCCGTACCATCCAGTTTCGACACGTAGTTTATGATCAGATAGAAGCATCCTCGTCAGACTTCTAGTAACGCGTCGATTATTTTGTTACTATATTTAGAAATTGTATAAACAGTTAACACACCACCCTCTCGCCACATGAAACCGTCCATCATTCTCTGTTTGAACATTGGTATAAATTTGATTTCTGTCGACCATGGCAGAATTATTCCATACAAAACTGGAACCTATAAGTATATCCCATGGCCGAGAGTGTAAGACAGGTTCATCCCGACCCAAGCGTAGGGTGTTTTGCGGAAACGAGGTTTACCGAGTTCCCGCAAAACACCATGCACGAGGGTCGGGATAAACCTATCTTACACGAGCGGCTATGGTAGATGCTATTTCTCCCACCTCAGTTAAACAAAATTGTGTAAAAATGTATTTTTTGCTGGAACTCTTTTGTGCGTAGTGAAAATAAATGCGTATGGATATTTGATAATTCGTGGTTGTCATGGATATGCTCGCAGTGATTCAGATTATGTTACTTGTCAAATCGGTCTTTAAATAGTTCGGAGGAAAGTGGAGCATTATTTCTTGAAATATGCGTGAAAACTTTTTTTATGGTGACATTTGAAGCAAGAAATAGTTAATTAGCATTCTAAATATCGGCACAAGACAAGGTTTCTATGATGCTACAGACGACTGTCTTCAACAAGGGAGGTAATTACAATGTGGCGAAAATTAAAAAGGAGTCCCTTACGGGCATTTTATCTTCACCCGTTGGCAAGATTATAAGTATCTTCCATGGCCGAGAGTGTAATATAGGTTCATTCCGACCCGAGCGTAGGGTGTTTTGCGGAAACGAGGTTTACCGAGTTTCCGCAAAACACCCTGCGCAAGGGTCGGGATGAAACTATCTTACACGAGCGGCTATGGTAGTTGCTTTTTCTCCCACCTCAGTTAAACAAAATTAATTAAAAATGTATTTTTTGCTGGAACTCTTTTGTGCTTAGTGAAAATAATTGCGTACGGATATGCGATAGCATGTGGTTGTCATGGATACGCGCGCAGTGATCCAGTTAATGTTTATAGTCAAATAGGGTTTTTTAAATAGTTCTAAGGAAGATGAAGCATTATTTCTTGAATGATGCGTGAAAACTGTTTTATGGTGACATTTGAAGCGAGAAATAATTAATTAGCATTCTATATATTACCATACGACAAGATTTCCTTGATGCTTCTGACGACAGTCTTCAACAAGGGAGGTTATTATAATGTGGTGACCGTTAAAAAGGAGTTCCATACGGGCATTTTATATTCGCCTGTGGGCAAGATAAGAATATCTAGCATGGTTAAATTATTGGATCTACTTATCTGAGGTGGGAGAAAAGAATTTCTAGCATGGTTAAATTATTGGATCTACTTATCTGAGGTGGGAGAAAAATATATCTTCTTAACATTACTCCACCAATTATGTTTGCCGTTGTGTTGATTGTGCCAACGTATGCATCAGGGTTTCAGACAATAATTATAGAAAACTCTGAAAAATTCATTTTTTTCTGACTCATCATGAAGGAACATGTCAATGACATGTAACACATAACCTTTTCAATTACCTACTTTCCGTATAAGATTATGCACCACCATTTTTTTCCAATATTAAAACAAGTTTATATATCAAATCATACAGATAAAGTCGATATGCATTGTTATCAATTGTGAAACGGTGATTTATCCGCCTAACCATTCCGTAGATAGCCTATTCCTAGATTTTGTAAACATACCTTAGTGTAAAACAGTATGATCGCTTTTCTACAACAATATGTAGAATTTCCTCAAAACAAACCTAGAAGTGTCAAATGCATAAATGCAACAATCGCTTTGTCTCAATCCCTGTGTAATTTTTGATTCCTCGTTAATTTAAGCTCAGTTTTCCAAACACCTTGCAAAATACGAGAGCGTTTCACACACTCACTTCTTTAAAAGTTTTAGCCAAAGCGCTGTCATTTTCAGCAGTGGTTATCTCTTTCGATCAATTGTAAATCCATGTAAATTTGTCGTGCTCCGTGTCTTGCTGCACTTCCCGCTTCATTGCACAGTCCATCCTTTTAGGGAGCCGTGTTGTCTGTACATCTAGCATGTGATGAGTGTACAAATGTATTTCTTTTAATTTACTGGGTATATCTGTCCAGTAGATTTAGAATTGAACAATAAGCAAAAACTGCGAAAGGTACATGCGTCGTTAGCGACGAGGTGCATCAGTAAGTAAAATTTCATGCGTTGTACACAACGATATTAATTTTGTGTAAGCTTTTGACAGTTTTCTTGTTTTGCAATTGTTTCATCTGTCGTCTCGTCCCTTTAAGCGTACTTTTATGATTTTGACTCTGAGACATTAATTTCAAAATCTAAGGGAAAACAACTTATTATGTTTCCCAATGCTTTGTGAAATATTCATATAATATTTTATTTCAGAGTTCAGCTATATTTTTAGAAACCCCCGCTAAACCTTAAGAAAAATTCTGGGTGCTGTCCATCTGTCCTTCCATAATTCACATTCTTCTTGTTGGAGCCATATCTTGGTAGGGTTCGGCCAGATAATATTTAAAAGTGGTCAAAATGTTTTCCTATCAAATCTACACCGCCTGTAAAAGTGGTTTTCGTGGGGTCAAATCTTTGTAACAAAGAAGAGACATTATATTTAGTCCAATATTAATCAATATTATTCAGAATATTTCCCTTGATGAACTCAAGGAAATGTTTAAAATTGGGTCACATGTGATCAAAGATAAGATCACGAAGCTGAATCTAAGATTTTTTGTCTAGAACCATGTCTTTGTAGGGGTTGGTTAGATTATGTTTAGATTTTGTTAAGTCAGAATGTTCCCATTGATCACCTCTCAACCACATGTAAAGGTTGATCTCATGGGGTCATAAACAATGCCACAAGGTCGTATATTGGAAAAATAGTTTTAACACACTCTTTAGGAGTTGAATTTAGTCCATCACATATGAAACCTTATCAAAATATTTTCTTTGATAAAATCATTGATAAATTTAAAAGTGGGTCATATGAAACTAGGTCATTAGGTCAAATTATTGAAAATTAATCATGTCCGCAATCACATAGTGGTATTGACTGGTAAGACTTTGTTCAAACTGTGGTCAGAATGTTCACCTTGTCTTTAAAAGTGGTTCAAATGGGGTCATACGGTCAAATGTTAGAGAAATCTTGAGAACAATCAAAGGCAATACATCCGCTTCATAAAACTTAATCAAAATATTAACCTCTATCGAATCTTTGATTAGTTTCAAACTTAATAACATGTGGTGTGCCAAATGTAAGAAAATTATTGTGGACACACTAGAAGCTATATTTTTGCAATATTTCTTGTCCAATCTTTATGAACCTTAATCAGAATGTTTGCCTTCATAATATAGAGTAAAACCACTATGTTACAACATGTATGTGAGATCTATATGCTACACTACATACAATATCCATTAATTTCAAATAATTGTAAACAAGCTATTATCTCATATCAAAGTTTCAAAAGTCCATCACTCTATAAGGTTAAATCAACTACATGTTTTGCTTGGACTATTTCACCTACACTTGATTTCCATTCCATCTACTTTACCTAATCAGGCAGAGAATGTAAATTAACAAATTTGATTGTTTCCATGTTAATCGCAGTTGAGAACTTAAAGAGCCCTTATTAAAACAAAAAATAATTTACATTTCGTCTACATGTTTAAAACATCAATTAAGCACCATGATAACCAATTGTTTTTAGGAAATAAACGAGCTAACTGGGAAGGTATCGGTAACTGGCACATTGGAATTAATATGGAAAGACGAGGAGCTTGTCTGGAAACCGGATGATTACAACTACATTTATTCAATAATGGTTCCCATCTCCGAGGTTTGGTACCCGCCCCTGTTCATTGGCAACCCGGATACCACCGCAACAGCTTTTAAAGTTGAGGACAGGAGCTATGTTCGGCTTTCGTCAGACGGCACAATCTCGTTCTATCCTTCCGGTGTATATTCAGTCAATAGTCCGCTGGATTCGAAATATTACCCCTATGATAAGCAGGTTGGTCATTTTAGATTTTGAAGCGAGTGAAAGTTAATTCATTGTAATTCAAATGTAAATAAATGTTAAACAAATTTGTCCTACTTTTTGAAATGCAAATGATTGTAATAACATTGATTAATAAAAAGAATGAAACGAAACCAATTCTAAAAATGTATATTTATTTTACTTGTTTTCAGACGTTCGGCATTCAATTTCTTGTCCCAGGTTTCATAAACACAGAAGTAAACCTCATTGAAGGAACTGTAACGTATATCGCATCGTCGTTCGAAGGAGACGGCGGATGGTCCCTGTTAAATCTGACAAGAGCGGTGACACTAGTCAGCCAATATACATCAGCAGCTACATTCACTGTCAGCTTAGAGAGAAAGTCGACGTTTATGGTTGTAAACATCATTCTGCCAATATTGTTTCTGGCTGTAATCAACCTGCTAGTGTTTGTACTGCCGCCCGATGCCGGGGAACGGGTATCATACTCCGTGACTCTACTCCTGTCGTTAGCAGTGTTTGTGACATTGCTTGGAGATAACCTGCCGAAAACGTCAGACCCGCTCCCCGTGCTTAGCTATTATCTGTTAGCAACCCTGACCCTCAGCACGCTCATGTGTGTTATGGCCATCCTGAATCTTTCAATATACCATAAAAATGAGCAATCTCGACCACCAAAGTGCATTTCAGTCGTAGCTGGTGCAGTACTTTGCCGAAATACATTTCTCAAGTCTCAGAAAGTTGAAGACATTGCCGAAACCGACATTAAACCGACAATGGAGAAACAAGGTGCAGAAATGAAGGTAGCAATCGAAGACAACAAGGAAGTAACGCTCAGCTGGAAGGATGTTAGTTACGCTGTTGATATTATGTGCTTAGTGGCATTTATAATTGTTATGTTTGTTATCAATATCTACTACCTTGTACAGTTAACATCACAATAGGCACCGAAATAGTTTTGCTTCGAACGACTTTTGTACGCAGCAGAAACGCTTTCTTATTTTATATAATTAGAATTGGCCTATTAAAGGATATTTAACGTTTTAAATGTCATTATTTAAAATTAAGTTTGAATTTTCTACAAAATAGCGTTATCAAATTATTATTATTTAATCTCATTTAAAGGAAAAAAACAACATTAAGAATGATTTTCTTCAAGTCGATATGTCATTGGCCAAAACCGAATGATTCATATTTTGTATTGAAAGAGAAAGATAAAATGCAAAACGTTGGAAAACATATACATGTATAAATGCCTATAAATAGAATTAAGGCATTAAAGGAACTAGTTTTACCAATTTGAATATCTTAACCAAAATTTCGAGTTACAATAAGTTCACCATAAAAAGATAGACAATTATTTATTTTCGAAATTGAAGAAGATATTGTAACAAAGTTGTAATACATAATGTGCCGTCCTTCTTTCGATCTAAAAATGGACAGTCGTCTGACAACACCTATTTTTTGCTTCCTGCTATACCAGTGTGTGTATACCACGTGGTTATTGCGTGTACCTTGTAGTTATCTCTGATTTAAATCTTCATTTTAAGCAAACTATTGCCTTCTGACATAACATATATGGCCTAATTTATTACATGGTATACAAACACAATGTATACACCACCTGGGCGCAGTGTGTTATTGAAATTATCACTATTAATATGTGTAGTACGGTATACTTTACGACCTCGCTCAACAAATGTCATAAAAGCAAGACCAAATGTTACAGGACTATTTTCCGGTAAGAAACCATTGTTCGTTGTATGTAACCTCCATTGTTAGTTTCTTCCCTTTGTTATTAAACAGCCTTTAAAGACTTATGGGTATTTTTCTTCTTAGTCTCTTTGGTTAAAAATAAGATAGCAGAAATATTAATACATCCTTAAATTCTTACTTATTCATGAGCTAAAGATGGATACCAGTATGCAGCATAATGTCAACCGTTAATGGTTTTGGAAAGCCTAAACTAAGAACTTATTGTCCATATTCAAAACTAAACTAGAATACAAATCTTAAAAATGTGTATAGTTAAATACGTTCCTTATGAATACTTTTGAATTCAGTGTTAAGATCAACAGTTTTAAACATGTATCATATAAATCGAACGTAAATACCTGATGTCTCCCCACACCTGCCGTCCACACATTCTAGGTCACCGGAAAAGGAGCGGCACGGGGTGCTGTCGTCACAGTAGCCGTTTATCCGTCCGTCTATCAAGATACAGGGGTATGAAATTTACATTTAAATTTTGTAAAATTCATTGAACTAAATAAAAGTAGAATGATTTTTTAAAACCTCTCATTCAAATTATTATTGTCTATTGAACACTGATAATGTATTGTAATGTACCAGATGCTAAAACTCGTTTTACGATATTATGACATGGTATGATATTGCACAGACAAAAATATCACTTCAAACCAATTTAATCGAAGATACAATAAACGTTCTGCTTAAAGATGCACTCTTACTCCCAAATAAGATTTTCCACAATAAATACAATTGTTTTAATATACCCAAAAGGATGAATAAATGTCGAAAACAATGGTTCTTACGAAGGATACCAGGTTAAATTTCAAAGGAAGGTTAAAAAAAACATGGGTTTTTCTACCTAGACTAAAGAAGATCACAAGTTAATCTTTTAGCATTCACCAATCATTTAATATTTTTGCGTTTTCAGCTTTTAAATACACGGTTACAATTTTGTTATCAGTATTAAATATTTTCCATTATGCATTATTTAGTAAGTAGTTAAAGGTTCATCACCCAAATTCTATGTTTGTTATACATGTATATGTATTGAATAAGAGTGTCACTTTAAAGATCTCATAACGACCCATAGAAAGTCACTTTCTGACGACCTGTCTGTCAGTCAAACAGAGTCATTCTTTCTTATCGTTGATATCTTGGTGTGAGAGAGCATAAACATCTCTGAAGAAGACATTAAGACAAAAAATAGCGAATAGAAAATGTGAACAATATTAGAAAGTATAATGTGTTACCTTGGTAACAATATGTGCTGTAAATATGGAAGCCTGTCGAGCAGCTGACGCAGACGTTGTCCGGATTTGAGCACGCAGCTTTCGAATAACCGGAACAGGATTACATGCGCCACCTAGCGACCCGGCTGAAATTAAAGGGAGCAATAGTTTCAATAAAGACATTTTTTTAACTTAAATTGGTATTCAATATTGGTCTTCATTGAATCTATGAACGATGTAGCTAATCAGATTACTCAATATAAGTAAACGGACCTTTAAAGTGAATGATGTATGACCATAAGAGTTAAGTCGTTTATTTAATTCCAGCTCCTATATGTGTGTTAGGTCGATTTAAGAGACAGCGAAAATCTGACTAAATTACTAGGTACCGAGTAGCTAGCGCTTGTAACATTTCGTTAAAACGTGCCCCTGATGGTGTTTGAACCACATCTTAGTTGCTGTGTTTTTCATACTTCATAAGTCGAAAAATGAGCAGAACTCAACAAGGGGTCATTATGCACCAGTCAATTGTAACCACGCCCCCAGGTCCGAGGGTATACCGGGGATAGCCGGGGAAATGGGCCGTGTTTTTACCTTCCAGGTGGCCCAGCAGTGCCGGGTGAATGCGGTGGTTTTGTCCTCGAACCAAAAACAGCGGGGAATGAGCCTTACCTAGAGTCCCTTGGGTGCAGGGGCATTTGTCGGGGATTTTACCAGCAGTTCGTTCCCGCAGGGTGGGGATTTTACCCGGGGTAATGGCTAGACCGAAAGTCAAAGTCCCCGCTATTCCCCGGACCCCGGACCTGGGAGGGGGGGGGGGGCGAGGTTACAATTGACTGGTACAGTATCTTGAGGCTAGTTTGCATGTTAAAATCATTTTGATTTGCTAATAGTATTTTTAAATTAATATTGACCTATCAACAAACAGTTTGGGTAATATTTTACCAAACAAGAAGTTAACCAGTTATTTACAAGTGGCTACAGCACGCGATTAGCATTAATTAGGTCATACCACTTGGTGCTCCTGCGGTCGGGTCTGTGACGGTGCCGTACACAGTCAGCTGCCCGGAATACAGCTTCATGTTCCCTGAAATACGATTGCATACATACATATCATTTATTCAACATTAAATGTTACAACATTCATATCCATGAGACATAACATATGACATAAATCATATACAAAACATCGTGAAGAGCAAATACATGGTCAATAGAGAAGTAGATTATTTAGTATCAAAAATATTCTTCACATTATTAAGTTTTCGATCGTAACAAAAATGTGTGAAACCAAAATTAACAAACACTTTGCACAGTTTCTTGCTGTCTGATGATAAAAGTGTAATGAACTTTTGCTGTGTTGGCCATTGGCAAAATATGTGTTGAAGTATTCTTTGCAAGGTTGCTCGTTAATATGATCGTTTCATATGATTTATTTAATATGTTTTGCATTTTGGCTATAGATTATATGTCATTTAATGCTGAATAAACGTTTTGTTATGTTATGTTATAAACAAATGTTAAAAGGAAGTAAAAAAAATGAACATTCACTGTAACAGTATGTGTATACCACGTGATAAATTACGTCATATATGCTACACCAGAAGGCAACATTTTGCTTAAAATGAAGACTTAAATCAAATATAATTTTTCTTTTACAAAACCATTTTAATTAAAACAAGAATGCACTTAAAGAGCCCCGCCTTCGTTTTATTACCGGAGTTTGATAACTTCATAAGGTGTGTATACCACGTGATATATTGCGTCATAAATGCTACGTCGGAAGGCAATATTTTGCTTCGGATTATGACTTTAAACAAAGATAACTTCACTATCTCTTTATCATTTCAAATGAAACATAGCGCAGTCTACATCGCTTACGGAGGCCCGCCTTCGGTCTTTTACCAGAGTTTGATTGAGAGTTTAGTTTTCATAAACACTTCGACAAACCTTTTCACAATACGGCCGTTTGACGGAGCACTGTCAAAACAATATTTTGGAAAAAGGTTTGTCGAAGTGTTTGATGAAACTAATCACCTTATCAAACCTCTGTAATAACACGAAGGCGAGGCTCTGTAAGCGGCATAGACTGCCCTTTGTTTTATTTAAATTGGTGTAGGTAATAAAAAGTTGTCTTTGATTTAAATCTTTATTTTAGGAAAAATGTTGCCTTCCGACGTAGCATTTAGGACGTAATTTATCACATGGTATACACACACTGTTCCCTATTTGTTTGGAAATGAAATCGAAACCCTAGTTAAAAAGTGAAAATTCCATTATCTTAATATCATTAAAACGAACAGAAACTAAAATAGCAATTTGCAAATAAAAACTGACAACAAAGTAACAATTTGGAACTTTCTTTAAGATATAGACATGTCCCAAACCGATTTCCATACTCTTCGGATTACTTTATTATAAGGCTTAAGGACTTACAACCAGCGTTATATGTGGCGTTAAGGGCTAAAGTCCAGTCCCCTACCGGATCTTCCTCCCACAGGTGAACGGTCATAAACTGATGGTTCGTCTCTTCCTCCGCATAGTCCCAGTACCGCGCGCTAAAATATACATGTTAACAATTCTATGACTTTTGTACATCTTACGTAACTGACATTGGGTAGATTATCTCGAACATTGTTAACGGTAACAACCTATCGTAAACGTCATCGTTGTTTACTTTCAAATCTTTGCTATTCTTGAAGTATATTGGATAATATTGTGTTCTGCACAATTTCTATAACGATTTGAGACAATAGCCGTTGTTTATATTCAAGTAAAATATCACAGTATCAAACAATTCACGCTACAGTCGAACCCCGTTGGCTCGAACTCGCTTGGCTCGATTGTCCCGTTGGCTCGAACTGGATGTATATAACCGATTCTTTACTATTGAATGTATGAATTCACGCTTGGCTCGATATTTCCGAGGCTCGAGGTATTTTCCCAGTCCCTGTGAGATCGAGTCAAAGGGGTTCGACCGTATAATGTAGTTAATCACTATTGTACTCTTTGATACCGAAACTGCAGAAAAATACAGCTGCACTCTCACAGATATACCCGATTTGCAACTTTTTTTATTTTTTGCCTTGGAAAGAGGAAAATTTTGCGTAAATATCTGCAAACCAATGATATAAGATTGCTGACAAAAATCAGATCGTAGATTTTCATAATTCCGTTCGAAAATTAATGTTTTAGTGCTTAAACCGTTACTAACGGTTTAAGAAAAACGCACAAAACATCAATTTTTTAACTTAAATATAAAAATCTGCGATCTAATTTCATTGTAATTTCATTGTCAGCTGTCTTATATAATTGGTTTCCTTGTATTTTCGCAAAAATTGGCTCGTTCTAAGACAAAAAATAAAAATGTTGTCAAAACGTTCAATCTGTGAGAGTGCAGCTTTAAAGTATAAAACAATGTTCTGTTTTTGTGGGATGCGAACCCACGCCGGTACAGTCAAGGAAAAATTAGAAAACCGACAACAAAACCTCACGCCCACAGGGACACAAACATACGGATAAATTAACCTTTAAGACTTTTGTTGAGCCGATTTACTAACGCTATACAAATGGTGGACTGAATAAAACAATATTTGAGTATAATATTTTTCGAAGTGTTTCAGCCTTCAGTGTCTTAATTGTAACACTCCAAATGAATTGTCACACTGTATTTCGTCATACAGATAGTGCATTTTACATACACATGAGCGCAACCCCTTTTATACCAGACTAAAATACATTTTTCAGTTTAATACTGTCAATGAGAATAAGAGTTTCGTGATTTGGTATATATGTCCGAATTGTCATGGTTATTATGTGTACTAAATTTCAAGTGAATATCTTGCATAGACGCCGACATATAATGACATTTTGACAATGCCAAAATGAAAATGAGAAAGAGAGCAGCTATTACAATCAAAGCGCGTTAAGCGTTGAAAGGCTGTAGACACCAAATGCGGGATTTTACTTGTTTTCCATTCAGTTCAAAGGCAATAACGATTGAACCCGATTTTTTACCTTGAGTGGCACCAGACTGTAGCTGATGAGTGCCTGTCATTACCTAAAAGAGTAGGTAAAGTGATGATTTTTTATACAATAAGCTAGTTTTAAAATATAAACTGATAAATCATTGCAAGGTTATTGTTAGTGTAAATCAAACTAAATCCGATATTGGCTAAGAAGTTTTGATTATTTGAAGTTGGTAATTTAAGGCAGAGTATTTTAGTCAACACATTTCCATCTACATTTGTGTGAATTATCTATAACTATCTATTCCTTCGATTCCTCACTAAAATTTGTTTAAGATATTAACTTTGCAATCTTAAAACGTGGAATTTTAATTTGCACTATTTCAATACGCATTACATTATTCGTCCTCTTTTGTAACCAAGGGGCATTAATTCTTTTAAGATGTCATGTCAAGAAGTAGATCTGACGATTAATGATTTCGTTTTGAATCATAAGAAAATAAAACGGTACTGATTATAAATAAGTGGTCAATTTCATAGTTTGATTCTCAAGTTTGCCCAAACATTTAATTCAGTAAATCAGCAGCTAGTCGTTATCGATTTAATCAGTGAAGCGGTAGAAATAAACAGTGGCTGTACCAAGTTATCGGGTAGTTTAAATAGTATAATGTAAACCACTAAAATCTTAAAGATGTAAATCTTTGACCATTAATTAAAGGCACAGCAAAAACCAAGCAGCAGGTGCACCTGAATAAAGTCACCTCCGTCCCTCCCGGAGAGTAAAGTCCCAATTGTACTTTCCCGCGCCATTCCGGTGTGTAGCGAATCTTCACGGTCACGTGTTCAATGTAGGCCACCTGGCACGCCGTCATCGAGAGCGTGTCTGTAATAGCTTCCGTGTCAGACCTGGAAACGATTGTGGTAAACGAAACATGTTATACTTATACAGTCGAACCCCGTTGGCTCAAAATCGCTTGGCTCGATTTCTTCGTTGCCTCGAACTGGATGTAAAGGACCGATGTCTTTCTGCTGAAAGAAAGCATTCACGCATAGCTCGAATTTCCTGAGGCTCGAGGTATTTTCGCCGGTCCCTGGGAGTTCGAGCGAACGGGGTTCGACTGTTTAAGAAAAAATTTGGAAATATTGAAATATAACCCACGTTTCTATCTACCATTACAACCGCGATGATAACATTTCGATTCGGACCAGGGATGGTATTCAATATACAACTTAAGTCAATCTTACGGTCATACATCAGTGATTGCACTCACTGTATAGGTCCTTTATTTATAACACGTACTCCGATTAGCTACATCGTTCTGAGATCCAAGTAAGACTAATATTGAATAACACCCCTTGTAGGACACTGTTTTATCTTAAACAGCTATGTGTGAAACGGACTTTCATGACATGCGTAAAATATTTACAATGAGATCTTACTAAAAATATTATCATTTATCAAAAGTGTTTCATTTTATACATTACAATTTGTTTTATAGATTTATCAGTGAAATAAAAATAATATTTCACCGTTTTAAACAGTGAAGTAACAATTTGATAATTTTTTACAGTTCAAATAGTAGCCCAAAAGCCATGATACTAGAATAGTTATATTAAGATACGATTTTGTCCGTACCTTAATTAATTTGTCCGTACCCTGTATTAGTGGAAAACTCGTAACAGGAGAGAACGTCAGGCACAGTCAGCCAGGAGGGCGCCGCGTCCACCATAGCTTCCGCATCCAGCAGACCGAAACCAAAATAATAACTCACTGAAGCATGAATATAACGCGTAAATTAGTTTGACATGTGAACATGTTGCTATATAGTATATATAGTTGTTGTATTGGTGAAGAAGTGGTGGATCCGTGACGACATCGGCGATCGAAACTGTGTGTGACAGACGCCTATACGTCACAAAGGGATGTTTAAAAAGGGAATGTTTTTAAAAAACATACAAACCATGTCATTCTTTTTCTATGACACTTGTTAAATAAAATAAGATCTTACACTTAAATGAATACATAATTATCCTCATTTTCATTTTTGTCGAATGTCTGAATGGAATTTGCCTGAAAACAACGTTTACGGCCATTTGACAACAGCTTTACACGAGGTTATTTAGATGGATATTTATAATAAATTGACATCAGCAGTATATGAATGGACCTTAGCGCGTAGAAAGATGCTTTCGCGAGTACACAGACCTTACCTTATATGTTTAATATTATGGTTACTTAAATCCGTCATTTTACAGCAAAGTTAGTATTAAAGGACGCGTTTGCGAGTAATCCACGTAACATTCTGACTCAATATTAATGGTCAATTGATACGAGCTTTACTTACCTTCTTTCCCAGCAGCGTTAGTGTAGACGGAAGCGTTCGAGTGTAACCCGGTATTATTGGCCGTTTCTACAATCAAGTGATGCATATCTCGCCATGTTAGGTCCGGACTGAAAAAAAACAAACAAGTGTGGATAATTTTTCGATTTGCACAAAAATACATAACCATGCTGAGGAAAATGACCAAGCTTTAAATACTAAGGCGAGTATGAACGTCAATATACGTTTGCAAAATCTGATGTTTAAATTGATTGGCAATGTAAAGGATGTATGTTGTTCAGTCTAACCAACAATTCTACTGGGTACAAGTAGTCCATTTAACTAACTTATTTTTCAGAAGGGACAACTGCATTGATTTAATTATGTATTGTATCTCAGTTCCCTCCCCTGTACTAGGTTGATCTTCGTTATTTATAGAAGTATTATGTAATATAGTTCCAATGAGGTTTTAGTCAGAATTGCCAGAATTTTACGAGTTCAGAGGAGAATTCCCTTCCATATCCGTACTTTAAAGTTTGTTAACTGTTAATATATCCAAATTATCACACACTCTTACTTCTGAATAAACAGGAAAAGATATAAACTAAACATTATTCCATGTATGTTTCAAAAACTGATTTGTATTGAAATTTGGAACTCTCGAGTATGATTTTCAACTTCACATGGACTCAGTTGAATTTTCTGGTCTATTACAAAAGTCTTGAGCCGAAACTCAAGTTTAACCATAGGTTAACATTTTGTGTGTTTTAGTATAATGTTTATGTTTTATTGTTTATTTTGTATTCTCTGATTACTGCGTTTGCCAGACATTGTCCCATTTTAGCACGTGTCATAAACTGCATGACGTAGGTATCACGAGATCGGCGCGCAGTAAATATGCAGATGTATTATATATAATAATAAAAAAACTATGACTAAATGTATTGTTAAAACACGTGTCAACTGTATACACGCATACTTTGCCTCGAGCGTCAACGCAAATATCCCGGCAGCCAGAGGGCAGGCGGCAGAAGTCCCGGAAAAATCGCTCACGCAGTCGTCGTTGGGTCCCGTCGTATACTGAAACACAATGTCTATGTTTCACATAGATTTAGGAGAAAGTTCAAACATTATCAAGAACAATTTTCCGAAAGGTTTAGTGTATTCGATAACAAAGCAATCCTCAGGTGAAAAGAAACCAATTGGAGGTAAGCTCGACGACGCGAGGGACCGACCTTTTAGCTCGAGTCACATAATGTTTCGAGATGTGACTTTATTGCCTTCTTCATGAGGAACAAAATATAGGAAGGAGAGGCCTAATGTCAAGATATCTTGTACAATGTGTTTTGCTTGGCTCGAATTTTCGTTCACTCAAATTTTTCTCGACGACTCCGTCGATTTCGAGCGAACGGGTTTCGACTGTATTTATGGCAAATTCTAAAACGTAACCTACTATGTCCGGGTTAGGATCGTCTCCGCTGTACGTTCCGGCCATGGCGGAAGTACACCACTCGGCGTAGTACGTGGGCGCCCCGGTCTGAGAGACTGCGTTAATACCGATCGTATAAATACTGCTCGCGTAACCGTCTGCGTTGCAATCGTCTTCGTCCTCCCCGCCATTTCCGGAAGCCCAAACATAAATGGCACCCTTGCCTGACCGACCCTACAAAAATAACCGAGCGTCATGATAAGGGAGGTGAAGATTATAAGTATCTTTCATGACCGAGAGTATAAGATAGGTTCATCCCGATCCGAGCGTAGGGTGTTTTGCGGAAACGAGGTTTACCGAGTTTCCGCAAAACACCCTACGCAAGGATTGGGATGAACTTATCTTACACGAGCGGCTTAGTCCAAATAATTGTACGTTGACGGATTTTTTTTTAGATTTTTGATATGGCAAATCCTTCACGTACAAATTGTTTAGTATCAAAAGTGGGTAGTTGTTCCGATCAGGATTCCGGGTTAAAGCATATAGCGTCTATAAAATATCATAAAAACAAGAAATATTACCAGATAATGTTATTTTATATTAGTTCCGTACACAAAAATTAAATATCCAACTTATAATAATGAGTTTGACGGCTTTTCTTCATTTCATTCTGTCAAAACATTACGATATATACATAAAGGGCACCTGCAAGGCTTTAGGGCACAGTTTTAAATCGCTCGGAACATTTCGGCCATGGCCGAGTTGTAACGATTGTATAACGAGGTCTATCTCGAAGCTTTGTCGGAGGAGGCCGAGTTATTACGATTGTATCGAGTTGTTCCCCTTCGCATAATTGTTGTCTGTGTCAGTCAACTTTCGTTTTATTGGAAAGGTAAACAACATGTTTTAATGCATTAAATGCTTGTTCAGTGCAAAATAACATTTCACTTACATGGTAAAATATGAATATAACTCTTTATGATCAATTTCAACCATAAAATACTTCACTTAAAACAATTTCAATATTTTTATAACACCCCCGTTTTTTGCACATTCCCGTTTAGACGTTAGGGATTGGAAGAATCCCGTATAACACGTCTATTATTTTAGACTAACGAGCGGCTATGGTGAGATGCTTTTTCTCCCACCTCAGTTAAACAAAATAAAGAAAAAAAAATGTATTTTTTTGCTTGAACTCTTTTGTGCGTAGTGAAAATAAATGCGTTTGGATATGTGATAGTTCGTGGTTGTCATGGATATGCGTAAATAGTTCTGAGGAGAGTGCAGCATTATTTCTTGAATGGTGCGTGAAAACTGTTTTATGATGCCATTTGAGGCGAGAAATAATTAATTACCATTCTAAATATTGCTAAGTATAGATGGCCGGTCATGGTGCTTCTTTTTTCTCTTAAACAGGGTGAAGAATCACGTGACTTAAGGGGGTCAAAAAAGTAATTTGAAATTAACGTCACGTACTTGTATGTTTACATCGGTTGTGACCCGTGGTGACCCATGTAAGAACCCCTTTAAATCACGTGATCCTCACCCTGCTACAGATAACTACACATACTTTATCAAAGACTCCTTCATTTGGCTTCTATTATCTCTGTATTCTTATAATTCACTTACATCAGTGACACCAGTTTTTAACGCCTCTTCTAAGACATCCGAAAGTGGCGAGATATTTTCTCCATCGTCCACCGGGCCCCAGCTGTTACTATAAATATCCACGTAGTCGAGTTTGTGTGTTAAGGTGGGTTCCCACTGCCGATCAGATCAACTCGATCATCCCGATCACCCAAATTCCCCGATCAGGCCCGACCATGCTCGACTAAAGGCGAATACACGACTTCTTCTCGACCTCTTGTCGATCACACACGATTTCCACACGATTATTCACGACTCCTTCACGACGTCAACCCGACCACCTTTCCGATTTCCGCTCGATCATCCCGACCTT
This sequence comes from Mya arenaria, assembly GCF_026914265.1. Taxonomy (NCBI): domain Eukaryota; kingdom Metazoa; phylum Mollusca; class Bivalvia; order Myida; family Myidae; genus Mya; species Mya arenaria. Next base: position 24,445,676 of record NC_069126.1, read on the forward strand.
TACACGATCCCTACACGATCTCAACTCGACCTACTGGATCTCTGCTCGATCGGTGTCAGATCTTTCCCCGACCCGATCGTCATAGTCGTACTCGAGTCGTAGAAGGTCGTGAACAGTCGTGTACCAAAACTTTTAGAATAAAAACTTCAAACAGTGTTGATCATTATCACTTCATCCTGAAACTTCATGGTATATGTTGTGTCCAGCATAGTATACATATTTATGGAGATTGAGCAGTTGCAGATGTGGGCCAGATGGTTAGAGCTCCAGAGAGACAGGGCCATTGCAGTGCTAGAGTTGGAACAAGAGGAAGAGGCTGAGGGTCGTAGGCATAGACGTAGGCGACAAATGCGCAGGAAAATATGGATGAAGCAGTGGCTTGCACGACGACCCCTGTATGGGCATTATGAGCAACTGCTACAGGAGCTAAACAGGGAAGACCCAAAAGGATACAAAAATTTCCTAAGGGTAGACGCTGATATGTTTGGGGAGCTTGTTGATCGCATATCACCCAGAATTCAGAAAAAGAACACCAACTTCAGGTAAATCATGGGTTTGATCCCCATCATTTTCACGTATTTCTGAAATAATTAGTCATCTAGTTACTTTTCCAACCAATTGACATCAACAGCTCTGTGCAATTGTCACTAATATTTAAGAAATTTTAATACGTTGTATAATAGCAGGCTAGTTATTACTTATCATTGTTCAATCTCTATTTCAGGGAAGCCCTGGAGCCTGGATTGAAGTTGGCGGTCACTCTTCGTCATCTCGCAACTGGAGCCTCGTATTCAGACTTGATGTACTCATTCCGAGTGGGAAGTAACACAATAAGTAAATTCGTCCCTGAAGTTTTGGATGCTATAATACAGGAGTACTCTGAAGAGGTTTTGCCAGACGTCGTCACTGCTGAACAATGGCAGCAGATTGCAGATGACTTCCGAACCAAGTGGAATTTTCCTCATGTCTGCGGGGCTCTTGATGGTAAGCACGTGAGGATAAAGAACCCGAAGAACTCTGGATCTCTGTTCTATAACTATAAAGGCTTCTTTTCCATAATACTACTCGCACTCGTAGACGCAAACTACAAATTCATCTGGGTAAGCGTTGGTGCTAATGGCAGTGCATCCGATGCCCAGCTATTCAATAACACTGAACTCAGAACCATGCTAGAAGAAAACAACCTTGGTTTGCCTGACCCTGATCCACTGCCTGGCGATGACATGAACACCCCATACTTCCTCATTGGAGATGACGCCTTCCCGTTGAGAACTTGGATGATGAAGCCATACTCCAGACGCAACTTGACCAACGAGGAGCGCATATTCAATTACAGGTTAGACAATCTTTTGAATTACTATTGGCAAAATAGCTATGCATTTAATCAGAAATTTGTTCTTATAAACCATCACCATCCTTTCATTTTAGGTTGTCCAGGGCTAGACGAGTGGTAGAAAACGCCTTCGGTCTTCTCGCTATGCGGTTTCAGTGCCTACTTGGCTGCTTGAACCAGATGCCCGAAACCGTTGACTTGATTATTCTTGCATGTGTCACACTGCATAACCTTATCAGCATACGGTACCCTGCCATTGCAAGACTGGCCGTCGACCAAGAGGACGAGCATAACCAATTAGTACCTGGTGAATGGCGCCAAGGAAGACAGTTGGCTGATGGTGATCGGACCCATGGAAGAAATGTGGTGACATCCGCTGGGGTCAGTCAGAGGAACTACATTAAACACTACTTCAACTCCCGAGCTGGTTCAGTTGAGTGGCAACAGAATATGATTTAGTGTGTTAGTTACTTTGGAAAGATATTTTGATGAAGTGTATAACCTATATGATGCGAGTATGCACAAGTTATGTAGTTATTAAAGTGATTTCCGATATGTTTAAGTATATTATAGTAAGTCATCTTCTATTTGGATATGATAGTTTCCATGATATGTTTGTTAATGGAGGAAATAAGCTTCAAGTATACATGTATATACAATAGAGTTGATTGTTTGTTTCTTGATTTTATGCCCTTTTTCGAAGTATTTCAATCATATCACGGTGGTGAGTTAACTTAGAACATGACCTAAGTCGGCAACAAGAAATAGCCACATACCAGTAATTTACAACTTTCATTTATAGTTCACCCTAGTTTCTGAGCCAATCACCGTCCAGAGATTTTTCAAATTTCTGCTCGAATATGTTCCATATAAGAACACTTCTGCACAAATAAGTTCGTATTATAACTAGGTCAGCAGACATGGCGCGCGCCAAATAGCAAGCCCAGCCTACTGTCTGGAACGACAGAAGTGTCGATTCAAAATGACGTCACTTCTGCTTTATCAAGCGGTAGTTACGTCATTTTGAATCGATAACGACTTATCCAAGTTACCGTTCAACCAATTGGCGCGCTGTATACGGATGGCGTGATTTTCCCCCGATCACATGACTTTAATTGAAGGCACAGGAATGATAGTGGGCGGGGTTAACTATAAGTCGGTCATAGTTCATATAATGGAAAAATAAACAAACTTAATACGGCGCTTCGCTTCGCTCGCTTGTATTAAATTTGGTTATTTTTCCATTATATGAACTATAACCTACACGTATAGGACAAGTTGCGGTAGCAGACATCTCTTCATAAGGTCGAACGTTTTAACTACCAGAACACAACGCTCACTTTTAATTGATTGATTAATTGTTTAGGGGCTGAAGAAAAATATTAAATTTTAGAATACATGTATTCTTAAGTAATTGCTACCAGCATGACCAGCCTTGTTTTGTTATAACAATACACATTTAAGTTCAACTTTTAATACTGACAGAAACCTACATAATAACAGGGTTATTTTGCCTTATGCCAAAAGTAAGCTAATTAAGTTTCTAAGTAAGATAAATTGCTATCCAAACAAATTTTACGAACAGTTTACATTGATTTACTTAAGAAGACTCAACAGTCAACAGTAATATTTATCAAGAATGAGGCTATTTAACCTTTATTCAAAGTAAAAACCAAAACGTCGAAAAACTAAATTCACAATGCACATAAACTTGAGTAAAATCACATCATCAAATCACTTGGCTGGTTCAACCATTTTCCAGTTACTTTGTTCAGTCCTTGGGTGCGTCATGCATCTCCTGGGTTAGGATGGGGGAACTATTTGGTGTCGAGACCATATCCATAGCCTGGCGGATGATAGATGCAGTCGTGGTTGGGGTTTCTATGGCGGGTGTAATGGACCTGTAAGCACATGTAGGCTGTTGCAAGATTGCCTGCACATTTGGTGGTTGCAGGTGAGTAAAACTTTTCAGCAGTGGTGTAAGATGGGCTGGTGGTGCAGATGCAGCTATATTGGTAGCTAGCTGAAAATCCTGCTGCATGTGATCCTGTTGCTGAAACTGATTCTGCTGCCATGCTGAGCCGAACGCCGCTGATATGGGAGCCTGTCTTCTGTATATAGATGATGTAGGAGCGGGAGGGACAGGCATGGCAAAAACTGGATCTGCTATCTGTTGACCTACATGCCCTGCTGCCTCTTGGGTGGCTAGTCGTCTCTTCTCCTCTTGGCTTTCCTCCGCAAGGTCCAGAGCCAGCCTTGTTGCACGTGTGACAAACACATTCATTCTCTGCTGGTCCATTTGGCGCATCAAATACACCAAAAACTGGCCAGTGTGTGCTGCTGGATCTTGCGCAACTGTGATGGCACCACGCACGGACTCCAACTCGGACGTCAATGAGGACAGTACACGCGCTGCTTTGGGACGGCAACCAGATACTGCTGATGTAGAGGGTGCTGACGAATCGGAGCGCTTCCATACTTGAGGTTGCCCCGATGTAAGAGTCAAGTAATCGTACGGCTTGAATTGAAAAATAAGTCATGAATGTTGATATTGCTTATGATTTTTATATCGATAATTCAGACAGGCAGACAGACGGACGGACGGACGAACGGACGGACGAGAAAAACAAAAAATCGATAATTCAGATAGGCAGACAGACGGACAGACGGACGAACGGACGGACGAGAAAAACAAAAAGACAAATAGCATATACAGCAGATAGACAGCATACAGACAGGCTGCATACAGACAGACAGACAGGCAGGCAGACAGACAGACAGACAGACAGACAGACAGACAGAATAAACCACAGGAGGCAAGCATGTTAAAAAAAAATCGTTTTTTTTACCAAACATGAGTTAAGTACACTATACAAATATGTTCACTAATGTCCTACGATGATTTTGGGATGTACGCTGGATACACTTTTTTTTTTTTATAAAATCTATGTCCGTTACCCTAGCCTAACCCTAGGTGTATTTTGCTTTTAAAATAAATTGCCTGCCTGCCAACTGTTAGCTGGCTGTCAATTGTCAGCTGGCTGCCAACTGTTAGCTGTTAACAGGCTGCCAGCTGGCTGCCAACTGTTAGCTGGCTGCCAATTGCCAGCTGGCAGCCGTACACAAGGCGGCTGCCAAAGGTCGAGCTAGGCTCTTCATGGCTAAGTATGAAGTGGCTGCCAACTGTTAGCTGGCTGTCAATTGCCAGCTGGATGCCAACTGTTAGCTGTTAACAGGCTGCCAGCTGGCTGCCAACTGTTAGCTGGCTGTCAATTGCCAGCTGGCAGCCGTACACAAGGCGGCTGCCAAAGGTCGAGCTAGGCTCTTCATGGCTAAGTATAAAGTGGCTGCCAACTGTTAGCTGGCTGTCAATTGCCAGCTGGATCCTAACTGTTAGCTGTTAACAGGCTGCCAGCTGGCTGCCAACTGTTAGCTGGCTGCCAATTGCCAGCTGGCAGCCATACACAAGGCGGCTGCCAAAGGTCGAGCTAGGCTCTTCATGGCTAAGTATAAAGTGGCTGCCCACTGTTAGCTGGCTGTCAATTGCCAGCTGGATGCCAACTGTTAACTGTTAAAAGGCTGCCAGCTGGCTGCCAACTGTTAGCTGGCTGTCAATTGTCAGCTGGCAGCCGTACACAAGGCGGCTGCCAAAGGTCGAGCTAGGCTCTTCATGGCTAAGTATAAAGTGGCTGCCAACTGTTAGCTGGCTGTCAATTGCCAGCTGGATGCCAACTGTTAGCTGTTAACAGGCTGCCAGCTGGCTGCCAACTGTTAGCTGGCTGTCAATTGCCAGCTGGCAGCCGTACACAAGGCGGCTGCCAAAGGTCGTGCTAGGCTCTTCATGGCTAAGTATAAAGTGGCTGCCAACTGTTAGCTGGCTGTCAATTGCCAGCTGGATGCCAACTGTTAGCTGTTAACAGGCTGCCAGCTGGCTGCCAACTGTTAGCTGGCTGTCAATTGTCAGCCGTACATAAGGCCTAACCACAGCCCTAAGGGTTAGGGTTAGCACAGCTATTTGGGTTTACCCCTCCATTTTGGGTCAACATTTTTTTTGTTCAAAGTTGTTAATTTTTCAATGGATTTATATAGGGAAGAACGTATTCAGTAGTAAACCACTCTAACATTTTCCATATGTTGATTAAAAATACCTTAACCCGCTATTTACCCAATTTTGATAGGCCCATGATGGGTTTGGGTGTTGGTGTCAGAAAGTAAAATTATTCTTAATGCTTTTATATGGAAAACCACCCATTTTGTAATAAACCACTGTTATAATTACTTAACACATAAATGACCAAAACCCCGACAAACCGATTTTACCCGACCCATTTTGAGTAAGGGTTTGGGTTGACAAATTATTCTCTGAAAGTTATTAATTTCTTAGTGGTTTCATATACGGAACAACCCATTTATAAGTAAACCAATCTTAGAATTCTGAAATTTTACTTTCAAATACCTAAACCCGCCATTTACCCAATTCTGACAGACCCATGATGGGTTTGGGTCTTTGCGTCAGTAACATATGTTATTTTTACTTGTATTTCTATAGAAAACCACCCATTTGGTACTAAACCACTCTTAACGTTACAACATTTAAGCCAGAAATATCCAAAACCGCAACACACCAAATTGGGTTAACCCCATTTGGGTAAAATACAAAATTTGGTTCAAAGTAATTAATTTTGCAATGGATTTATATACGGGAGAACCCATTAAGCAGTAAACCAATCATATAATTCTAAACTTTTACTACCAATGAACTAAACCCGCCAAATCGGATAGGCCCATGATCGGTTTGGGTCTTTATTGTAAGTAAGTTATGTTACTTTTACTGGTTTTCTATAGAAAACCACCCATTTGGTACTTAACCACTCTTAAAGTTACACCATTTAAGCCAGAAATATCCAAAATGGTTCAGGGCGATAATGACCAAAATCTACCTAGCCCACCCCACCCCCAAACACACAGATGGGGTTCAGATATCGCAAAACTGATTTCGGATTCGTGTTCGTCATCAAATTTAACTATTAAGAACAACTTTTCAGCAAATTCAATTTTTTTTGGCTAACCCCAGAAATTTCCCTGATGTATGTATTGGTGAAATTTTGGGGTTAAAATTTTGGATTTTAATATCGACCGATACTTTGATATATTGGGTGAATTTTGCGCTGAGCACGAAACTGAAGTCCGTTTCGTCGTATTTCAAACGGTTAAAGAGTTATTAAGGTTGCAAGCAATAATGACCACTGTTTTCGATAGCCCGGACCCCTCAGGTTCAGGTGGAACGGACACCGATATCAAAAAACGGTTTTCGGATTTCGTTTCAGCGCTGAATCTAACCATTAAACACACACTAACATAACCCCATAGGCGTCTTTTTCAATTTTTCGATTTTCACGCATAAAATGAAGAAGGCTGAACAGTCTTTTTTAAATTAACACAAATATTGCTTGCTAAATATGTGATGTATGGGTTTTAGGACACGCTGAGAAAGAATCTGAAATCATCATCATCATCATCAGCAGCAGCAGCAGCAGCAGCAGCAGCAGCAGCAGCAACAACAATAACATCATCATCATCATCATCATCATCATCATCATCATCATCATCATTATCATCATCATCATCCATCATCATCATCATCATCATCATCATCATCATCATCATCATCATCATCAACAACCTAATCATCATCATCATCATCATCATCATCATCATCATCATCATCATCAACAACAACAACAGACACTACAAAAATATCATCATCATCATCATCATCATCATCATCATCATCATCATCATCATCATCATCGAAATCAACTACACAACAACAACAACAACATGATCATCATCATCATCATCGTTTTCATGATGAAAAAACACAAACAAATATAATTCTTGAATGAATCTAAGACAAAAAAAAAATCCGAAATTCAACAATTTACTCACGGTTATTTTTTTCCAATAAAATATTTATTCCTTTTAATTTAATTTAAACTCGCGAACTTCATCAGTAAATGAAGCACAACCACACTGCTTAACATACGCTGAGAGAATGAAATGAGCATGTGCTTTCACATAAATGACGTCATGACTTAGTCGACCAATCATATGCTAGCATCCGCCATCTTTGTCACCGCCATCTTTGTCATACCTCGTATCACGCTCTAACTCTAACCCTAACCCTAACCCGATTCTCCTTTCAGTTTCCATTTACAATAAAAATGCATTTGATATTAAATTATGGTGTTAAGATGTAAACATGCACTTTCTTTCTTCATCTTTGTTAAGCTACTTTCATATAGTAAGTGCGGAAAAACTGTGTATCCATGTTTTCAAATGCCAGGGTTATGTTCTGCATCAGCGCTGTCGAGCATTTTCTGCCTCTTCGGAATCTGTTTCACGTGTTCTTCTAATAGCATCATAAACGTTCATGTAATGTATGAAAGTTACAGATATTGCGATATTACACTAAAACACAAAAATATGCATTAAAGGGATTTAAAATGTCGTGCAATTGTATGTTGTAATTTGTCAAGAAACTGTTAAATAACATGTTTACGACAATAAACATTTCTGTCTGTCTGTCTGTCTAGACGGTCTGTATGTTATTCCTTTTGTAATCTCCAAATTGTATTCGAAACTTTGGTCATAACAGTAAACAGTAAATGATCAAGTTTTAGTTTATGCCTTTAAGAGCTTGATAGAGATTTATAAGTGAAACAACAATGACATTTCATTGTTTTATGAAGTGCAAATATATTTGCTCATTTTTTTTTCAAAATTAAGCCCGTTCTGCTATCAGAATCAAATTGTTTATTGATATTGCGATCTTACACTGAAAAAAATCGTTTCTATATAGTTATAGTTGGGTAATGTTTTGCCTGTGGAAAAACATCATTCTTATTAAAAGTGCTACGAGGGAAATAAATACCGAACTAAATTTTGAAGTTTATCTTCAGATTGCATATATGAGTTGGTATAAAAATCTTCCCCATACAAGTTCAATACTCCTTCGTGCATTGGACGCGAAATGAAAGCAATTTCATTTCACAGTCAGTCCTCTTATTTTCCGCCCATTCTGAGGATTGCTTTTTCAAGTCCCATCATCGGCGCCTCAAACACGAGTGACACGATGAAACTGAGACCATACGTCATAGTCATGTGACCAAGAAACAGGTAGATCTGTAACATGCAAACAACCGTGATTAACCTGCAAGCTTTATAAAATAACATTTCAGCAGTAAATTACAAAGTTTAACGCATAATTTGATTCGGTGGTTCGGATAAGAAGTTTGCTAAATCAATGTTAGTTTAACATATCCTTGTAATATTATTTCAATTAAGGATTGATTCCTATTTTACGCGCGTTCAAACTGCATAAGCGCACACTAAATAAGAATATAACATTATATTTATATATGTCTCTGTTTGTTAAAATTATGGTTTATACGATATACAAAGTATTGTATGTGAAATTTTGTTTTTCTCTTTCGAAAAAATAGAGCAATATAAATATAAAGTAATTAATTCGATGTGTAAACAATATACCAGCTCAAACTGTGTAAAGTAGGTGAGCTGTCGTCTGTTCATGTAGAACGTCGACATAACGAGAGGGTGTATAAGGTAGGCACAGTAGGTTAGGCGACTCAGGGGAATGAAACCGCGCCACGACAGCATCTCATTTATCCAACCTGAAAGGCAGAAAAGAGGCCGAAAATTCTACGACTTCTTGTCGTTATAATCTCCCGTACATTATGCCATATAAGACAATAGTTGTTGTTCGGTTAGAGCAGTGATAAGCGCACTCGCTTCTAACCTAAGCGACGCGGGTTCGATTCCCGGCTTGGGCACATGTGAGTTTGGTTTGTGGTCACCAGGCTGGACAAGTGGGTTTCGTCTGGATATTCCGGTTTCTCCCACAACACAAGACCTCGCATAACAACGTGAGTAATATAATGCTGTTATAATTTGTGTCAATATCATTGGAAATCATTTTGTTATCTCGTTACATTTAACTGTCATTAATTCATATAAATTATTCGCGTACCACCGTGGCCGGTGCAGCTTGCGACTATGAGGTAGGCAAGAGCCACGCCCCAGGCGGTGCGAGCCAATGCAAAGTATGCAGACGACTCGTTCACACTGAAGATATGGTTGCCGTCCTGCGAGTAGGGTCCATATACCACCAGGCAGAATGTGGAGAAGCTCACGAACCACAACACTAGATTTAACGACTGCAAAAAGTAAAAAGCATTCTGCCGATGTTCAAAAGCAGCAATCAAATTGTGTAATAATAAACTTATAATGTTAACTTTTATTGAAACTTTGTTGTTGTTAAGTCTTAGCTTTGGCTACTGAGTTTGTTCCTGTAGTTCTTGTAGGTATAAATATATATATATATATATATATATATATATATATATATATATATATATATATGCTTAAATGCATTAAACTTATGAGCAATGATATACAACCTGTATCTTTGAAACCATGTGTTTGCTCTAAGAAAGAGCCACTGAAAGAGGCGTTAACCAGTTACCTTGGGGATTTTTAGTTTGCTCTTTGTCTTATAGAGCAGGTAGCCAACAAATAAGCCCACTATGTAAGGTCCTAGCCGCGAGTAACTTGGGATATATAGGTTCCTGCCATAGTTTTCATCTTTTCTAAAATGAACATTGAACAAAATATGGCAATTATAAGCTTATACATCAAGCCCTTGTGTTGGCTTATATTTCACTTTCAAAAGTTTACGTTAATGTTTAGTTATTGGCATATATTTGAAAATTGTACAATTCTTACTCAGTCTGTGTACTCTAATATGACAGTTTGTACTATATGTTCAAACTTTCATTAGTATATATACAGTCGGTCACTTGCCATCATATATCGTAATATAAATTAGGAATATAATTTCATTATTTTCATAAAAAGATAATTTTAAAATACAACAAATAATAGATAAACGTCCTATTTCTTTCGTGTAGAAGAAGATTGACGCATGCGCACTAGGCTACTCTGTGATATGGAATAGGAAAACACAGGTGTAATACAAATTTCCTTCCGGATTCGATGTTTATGTCAAAATTATGCTTTAATCTAGACGAAATCTTCACATGTATGAAGAAGTGCCATATTGAACTAAATATATGCTAGATGTATTTTTTTACCAATAAAAACAAAGCAAATTTAGAGTACTAACGTGTGATGATTTCAAAAGCATGGTTGTAAAAGCCTGAAACAAGGTAAAGCAATATTATTACGTCCGATACGGTCATTCATACTAACGGTGGCGGGACGTTTGACAGGTAATTCTGCACTGGATACTCTTGCAGGAACGTGATAACCCATCGTGCAGCAGTCGTGAATGAGAGAAACACGATACATGATACTACACCGGCAACCAAGTTGCTGAAAATAAAGGACAATCGGTATTAACTAACACAATCTAATAAACGCTTAGGCTAAATCAAATTGATTTTTAATAATTAATCATTTGTAGAAAATGAGAATACTGAGTACATTATTTTAAAAACTAAAAGTCGTATTTGTATGATGTGTTCCTTATACTTAACACTAGTAAACAGGTCGTTCTTCTGCTGAAAATCGAATAGTACATATGGCAGAATCTTGGCAAAATGATGTTCTTTTCAGGAAGGTTGAATGATGGTACAAGAATCTGACGATATAAGATAATCTCATTTGATATGGAATGTCATCGATGATTGTTAAATAAATGACGATATATCTTAATGTAGGGTAAATGAAAACACATGGAATACTGAAGCAAATTGCATATAACTGGTTTGGACAAAGTTAGCCAAGACGTTTATTGATTGGCCAATATTTATCTAATAATTACTTTGATCAAATCAAATTCTTTTAATATGCAAACTAGCAAATATCTAGCATGTGGGTACTTTATCAACATTGGCTGCTGGGCGTTTACTGAGTCAAAATACATGTTTAACGCCATCGAAATCACAGAAACAAACTTTATTCTAAATGCTTGGTAAAGCAGATATTGCATTTGCTATCAATTCTTATATACATACGCGTGTACTTACTAAAAGAGCGGAAGCAGAATGAGTGGGCTGATGATGTAGAACTGCATGTCGTTGGCCAGGTGACAGCTCCATCCCATGCACTGTAATAACACAGCTTACTATTTACAGGCGGACCGTATTCCTGAGAATTTCTTATGAATGTAAATTTTATTTTTTGCTTTTTTTATTATTTGAGGTAGTTCATATTTCGTTCGCACTGTTTCATTATGTTTTTTTTTATATGGATGAATTTTGTACATTTATTTAGATATCAACATACCATGTGGTCATTTTCCACGTAGTTGTTGACATACAGTAGATTAGTCCACCAGTTTTTCCGACACTCCAGCATGGTAGGTAAGTCACCGGGTATCCGGAGTGGGCCAGATATCAAGTAGGGAGATAGCACCGTTCCAAACATCAACACCAGCATGTATGGAGGAGTTAGCCTGTAGAGCAAATTAGCGTGGATGCATGTGTACTACCATATAATTTTTCTCGGCAGTGCTTTATGTTCAGTCGAACAAGAAACACAATTCAATTATATTATCCTAACTTGCTTTTTGCAAGGGTTAATTAATCATGCATTATGATAGTTATAACTGTATACTATAAAAGTATATAATTGTTATTGAATAATACCTCCAGAATCGATGGAAATAGAACATGAGCCAATTGAGCCGTTTTGCCCCGCCCACTTTCTTTAATTCCTGCAAGGTCAGGTATGCCACTAGGACGCCACTGAAAGTAAAGTTACAGCTTCAACGTAATACCGGTTCGTTAGTTAGTTAGATCGTACTTTGATAGATTGCGATAAAATGCCATATACTCGTAAAACTCGTTAAGCCTGAAGAGAGGCAAACCAAAAGCTCGCAACGCCAAGTTTCTTACACAACATAAGTGTTACTAATCTCAGTACGAAGAACGAGTCCACGGACACGGTTGCATACATAATGGCACAGAAAGAAGCAAAGGACTTCTGGCCGGAGGCAAACGTAAGCATGTTTGCTGTAAGATATCATACAAGATAAAATAATAGAAACCACACACCAATGAAAACAAGACTGAAAATACTGATAGGCTTTGGAATATTGCTAACTATGGTTGAGTTTAGTGTATGATACATATATTATTGCCGGAAACGTGATAGTTACAGTTTACTTATTACACGGAGAGAAAGGGAAAGGTTTGACCTATGTTCATGCAACTTGGAAGTATCTCACCTTATTTGAATTTATATACGGTTCTCTCTCAGCTGACAGTTTATTTAAGTGACACTTTTTTTTAAATCTAAACATACACTATAGGACCAAATATACATTGTGAGTGATAAACCTAAACTACCTACTAAATAATGCATTTGTGGAAAATTTAAATAACTGATAACAAGATTGTGACCTTGAAACCAATAGCAGTAAACGCAAACGTATTAAATGATTGATATACGATAAAATCGTAAACATAATTAAATATATACGATGCTTAAATTATGCTCCAATAAGAAAGGCATTATTAATTTATTGTAAAACTCATGTAGAATAATTATGACATCAGTATATAATGGTACAAAACATATTTGACTGCTCAATGTAAGTGAGTAGATTTTCCTGAAGATGATAGAGTATACTTGCATATTTTGAGCTATGTATATTATTATTAATTTGCCATACAAAAAGGATCACATATATTATCGTAATATCTTTGTTTTATTTTTGTGTCATGTACATATTGTAAGAGAACGTGGTTTTGGATGAAGAAATAAACTTATTGTCAGCTTTTGGCATTTCCAAAATAAAGAGAAAAAAAAACAGAAAAAATAACACATAACAATAATAATTGCATAAAAATATAAGAAACACGAGTAATTGTTTTTTTTTTGTATTCATTGCAGTAGCAGTAAATATAGAGTAGAAGCGCGTTTGGTTCGTGGCGGAAACTGCTTACACACCTATTACGTTGTACATATGTTCTGCCTTTGTATTTCAAATAAATGGATAATTGGAAGCCTTTGATGAAAAAATAGTTTTGCGCAAGGGTATACAACATAAATGTTAATGTTGTTTTGTTGTAGGGGTAACTTTTCCCAGGTTACAATCTAGCACGTTCATCGCTAGAATGCCACACGCAGGTGGTTATGAAATAGAAGATTAACTTTGGAGGTGTGAAGATATCGTTTAGATTTTGATTGTGTTTTAACAATGGACTATAGTTATTCAATACGAATTAAAAATAAAAGTTTGTGCTTACACTGGGTGTGTCATCAAAATGTTATAATAATCAAAGTTCCCTCATATATTAAAGGTATCATGATATAGGGCTTATCATCTAGTAGATGTATCTCAGTGGATGTATTAGGGTAATAACCGGAAATATGTTGACCAATTATTTGTGTGATTTTGTAAAAAAGCTTAAACGACTGCCCAACTACTGGGTCAATAGATGTACAGCTGTAGATATATTTAGATCCTGGTGAGGCCAGTCAATAACTTTCAAATTTCCAACTTTCCAATTTAAGGATATTTGTAGCTTTTGGATAACTATATGGATATGTTGTTGTTTTTATTTGAAATGTTTCACGTTGTGGTGACGGCAAGAAACCAACAAAACGAAGCTAAATTGTTCTGACTTTTTCAGCCATGTTAAAGGGAATGAATAAACACCAAACCTAAATAGAGATTTTCTAAATCTATATAGGTTATGGATGGTCGTCCATATTCGCTCAACGTTTGTCAACTGTGTTCTAGAAACGTTTTATATCCACAAAACAGAACAATGTGTATGTAGTGGTTATACGCGGTTAAGCTGTAATTTGTACTTTAACAACCTGTTATAACAGTTTTTAAATTCCAGTTCATAATAGTCAGAAAACAATATCCTGATATTCTGTTCCGTCGTATGATTTTCTACTATAATGCATGTATCAAATGAATGTTCAGTTCACTCCTTTTTAACAAGGAAATATACCTCATAGAGCATTTGCCATCTAAACATATAAATTGGAAAATCAGATCTGATTACGTTTGATCGTTTAGGTATACTTTCATAGGTATACTATATTATATTATCATATTTTCAAATTATACTTGTAATTCATTGCCAATATTCTCCGATGTACGCAACATTTTCGGATATGTTCAAAATTGCTAATCTTGTATTTGATTGTATTGTTTCAGCAGGCCACGAAATACTTAAATCAAAAGGTTATAAAGTGTCAATCTATGATATGTTGAATGTATTGTTATCATTAGCGTTTCAATTTTACGTTTAGATGTGATTCGAAGTGATTATTCTATTCCCTTGTTTTTGTGTAGTTACAAGTTAAACTGTTACCGGGTCGTTCTGTTTTACAGAATGGGTGAGCAAAACAAACTGTAATGCTTTTCAAATAAAATTTACTTCAACAATTCTTTAAAGAAATACTAAACTATTAATGTAAATTAAGATAATGTATTCCGTGAGTGATATCATTATCTGAAATATGAACGCAGTTGACCTGTTTAAGGTAAGGCGTGGAGACCTTCGGGCTACACAGAGCGTGCATACCCCGATATTTACATCAATCTCGCGAGTCTTTCCATAATTAAGCAAGTGAACTAGAATATCAGATGGAGTTCGAATTCGTAAAGAACTTAATTTGCAAAATCCAAATGGTTATGTAGAATTGCTACTGCTTTAAAGGGACTCGCTCATGTTATGGTACAAAACCTTTTTTCCAGGTAATGCATCTTAAAACACTAACATTATTACTTTCCTACTATTGATACCGAAATTGTTATGAACTTAACTCAGTTAAGGAATACTTAACTCATAATGATCACTTTATTCTTAAGCATTTTGTTGAAAGAATTACTAATGTTATTCAAAATTGTGGACTTCGAAGACAATATTTTAGCATAAAACAACATTTGTTTCAGGGTTCCAGCAGTCAGTTATAAGACTCCCAATGATTTGCCACAACTTACTTCGCCATCTTTGTTTTTACAAAACATGAGCAAGTCCTATTTACTCGCTAAGCTAAAATCCCAATTTTCGAAATGCTTTTTGTTTCAAAGACGTGAATTGCCTAACGCTCCGCAAATTTGTTAAGGCCCTGTTACTGCATGCTAGTACTTGGCTTTTTTATTTTACTTTTTTTCTGCGTTGCTATGCGAACTTTGTGTTAAATCTCACTTTGTTGCAAATCCCGTGCGATATAGAACTACAACACTGTGTAAACAGATGCGCACACAAAAAAATATCAAACACGTGGAGGGTCAGTGAAGTTGCCTTTATTAAATGACCAATGCAATTACGTTACCTTCTACCCATTCCCATAGCAGTGAGTATACTAGTGCTAGCAGGTCTTTGATTTTTTTCTAGAATTGAATGGACAAAAAAACAGTAAAATATAAATGAAAATCATAATCGAACATTAACCCAAATACTAATATAAATGAAACAAAAAGCTTAAACTTTGAAAGGAATATTTGTTTGTACATGCTTAATTAATCAACTATTTGTAGCCAAGCAACTGACACTTCATCTGCAAGAACATGTCAGTGAAAATATATTATCTTCTTAGATGTTTATTATGAATAACATAACGCAAAACAAGTTAAAAACAGGAAATGGGGTGATACAAATAGCTCAAGTTAAAAAGATTGACTCGCCGGATTATTTTCGCAAGTGTATATTCGTATTCTACGACATAAACAGTGATCACCCTAACCCTCACCTCCACAACAAATGTAATAATAAAAATAAAAAAGCATTCCATCGGCGGCCACCTCTTTAGAACCTCTGCTTACGCATGCATATACGGAAAATCACAACCTATTTTGTACCAAGACATGTGCAATAAAAGACATTCCTCATTAAAGCCATGTGTCTAGTGGACCATTTTATGTATATTCAAACAAAGGCCTGTATACAGCTACAATGCAACGGATTCTGATCGGTATTTAACTAATTTTGAGAAAATTTAATAATTATCAAGGGAGGGAACTCTTTCTTAGCGCCGAATGTTTAATTGTCCGCCCTTCTTTATTTTGGCGCCTTTCTCACTTGTTCTCTAGTTTTAATCCGGTTCTTCTTTTAACAGATGAAGGATCGAACAATAGTATGGGGCTTAATCTTCTTCGCCAACAGTTAGTTCATACCCAACGGTCTGCTTATTCGCACGGGACCTACAAGAACTTAAAGACTCAAATTCGCTCATTTCTGTTATTTTATTCATTGCAAGACTGTCCTGTAAATATTGAAACACTTTGTTTATATGCCCAATTTTTAAGCCGTAGCATGAAATCTCTCCAAAGTATTAAAAACTATATTAACGGGGCTCGTATTTATCATGTCTTGCGAGGAGAAGTTTACCCTGATATTTCCAACATTTCTTTGCAACTCACTTACAGAGGGCTAGGAAAGTTACTATTTCATTCCCAAAAGCAGGCTCCGCCCATAACGCCAGATATTTTGAAGCCAATTTATGATGTTCTAGATTTTGCTATTCCATTTCATGCTACGTTATGGTGCTTATTTTTGTTTGCATTTTACATGATGTGCAGGAAATCAAGCATAGTTCCTGATTCTAGTGTTAAGTTTGATAAGTCTAAATACCTGTGTAGAAACGATGTGTCAGTGACAGATTTTGGCATTGTTGTTTTACTTAAGTATGCTAAAACTAATCAATTCGGGGACAACAACGTAGTTATTCCGTTGTGTAAAAATGACTCTTCTTCTTTATGTCCAGTAAAAGCGTTTCAAAACATGTGTAGGTTAGTTCCCTTGGCACCCTCAGAACCGTTGTTTGGTACAGTTTCCGTTGGGGAGGTGATCCCGCTTGACGCGAGCTGCGTTGATCGTATGTTTCGACGTATTATGACGCAACTTCCGATTGCTCACGCTCACGAATACACCATGCACTCATTCAGACGCGGAGGAGCTTCCTTCTATTTTAAATGCGGTGTGCCGGGGGAACTTATTCAATTGTTTGGTAACTGGAAATCCGACTGTTACCTACGCTACCTTAGATTTTCATTTTCTAGCATGACTGACGCGGCACGGCTTGTCGCTTTGGCTTCCTAACTTAGATTCTGGTATTTAAGTTCAGGTTTTGGCCGTTTTTTGGGAGGATTTTTGGCTGCTTTTGACAAAACTTTATATCTATGTTAATTTCATTTACAATCTAGCAGCCCATTATTTCGGCCAAATTAAATTTATATTTTACATTTGTCTTTGTTTTTCCTGAGCGCAATAATTTAACTAATTTTGAGAAAATTTAATAATTATCAAGGGAGGGAACTCTTTCTTAGCGCCGAATGTTTAATTGTCCGCCCTTCTTTATTTTGGCGCCTTTCTCACTTGTTCTCTAGTTTTAATCCGGTTCGGACGTGTGTTTTCTCCCTCCCTCCCGCCCGATTCTTTTCTTTCTTTTTGTCGAACAAGTTCTCAATTTTATCTTTGCTTACATAGTTACCCCTTTTCTTCCCTCTTTTATTTAAGGATATTGAATATTATATTATTTTTTTTTCACTTTATTATGCTTTCTGATGTAGTGTATCCTTGCATTGAGGATTTGCAAGCATTGCTGCTTTTGACAAAACTTTATATCTATGTTAATTTCATTTACAATCTAGCAGCCCATTATTTCGGCCAAATTAAATTTATATTTTACATTTGTCTTTGTTTTTCCTGAGCGCAATAATTAAATACTTGACTCGAATTTAACGGATTGTTTAAAGATGTTTCTGAATAGTAAACGGAGGTCAGACTTTCTTTCGCCTAGGACGTGTTAAATTTGCTTACCGACCTGTACGCGGCTCATATGGGCAAATTATGGCAATATTTTTCTTGTTCCCATTAGCTGACCTAAAATAGCCACATTCCTTACAGAAACAAATGTAGAAGTCCCTTTCAGAAATAAACCTTAGGAGACTTCGAAAGTTTGTCAAGCTAGTATAAGCATAATCAGAATACTACTCATTAGAAATAGTTTTATGGAAATATATAAAGAACGAAAACGAATAATTTTGTTGGTATATCAGAGCCATAGTCGGAGCGAAGTAGGTCCATTTCTTCGCATCAATCAAAACTATTGAATTTGGATCTAATTGAGGTGGATATCTTACCATCAAACCCTATGGAGAAACCATAAGTATGTCCAAGGATGACCCATGCCATGCTCAGGAACCTTATTCCATTCAGGGCATTAAGTGATCCCTTTCGCTGGTCGGTATTCAATATTTTGACACCATTGCTGTAGAATGAAAACGCAAGCAAAACCCTTTCCATTGCTCCTGCAAATATTATTCAGGTTATCAATTTCGTATGTTTCAATCTAAAACGGCACTCGACCTCAATCTCTTTGATTGGGGTGCATTTATTATCTTGGTTTTTACATTATAAAATGTAGCAATACGTAAACAATAGTTGTATAATTAAGATAAAGTCGGAAACTGTGTCCTACCTTGGTTGTGCTTGGATAAAACCTTCTCAACATTTGGATTACCGGTGTTAGAACAATTGACGGCCTTCTCTATGAGCACAGGAGGAATTTCCTCCTTAATGTCGTGAGCATCCGTGTGGCTTTCTACTCTAATAGCTGCTTTATTCACATTGAAAACACCCGAGGCAACGGTAACGCGGTGTGGTGTTTTACAGGACTTGTCATTGTAGTTTGATTTCATTTGGACAGCCAAAATATCGTACAATGTACCAAACAATACGAAAGCCCCTAAACTAGCTAGGAAACATCTGAAATATATAGCAAATGTTTATTCAATGTTAATTGTCTGTTTTCTGACGATGGTAAATACAAGGACATTAGTTAAGTGTGCCTAGCATTTCACCATAATTTGGTAAATGTTGTAATAATTGTGTACAAAAGACAAGGTTTTACGAACATATTTCTGACCTATTTATACATCAGAGCCATAGCATGTGTTTAACTGAAGCAATATCGGTCTCAGTTATAGATTGTTTATTGATTGGTGTTACACGAAAAGTCACGGTTAAATTTAAGGTTACTGCGAGTATCCGTTTCGTTTCCAATATTTCATTAATTTGAATTGGTTATTGTTGAGTTGAGTTTATTTAAGAAACAACTGGTTTATGTCAAATACTGTTAAACTTCTTAAATATACTACAGGAGTGTTCTATTTCTTAAGTTAGTATATGTACCAATTCATATGACATCCTGTAAGCGCAGAACTAATTTCAAGAAAACAACAACATCGGAGGTTACTGAGCACACACTGCAACTAAACACTTATTAATTATGACTCTGTTTACAGATAATTTGCAAACCCTAACAGTAATCACGAGCGACACACAACATCAGCTTTCAATAACATGATTCATGCTTTAATACATGGTTCCATTCGTTTAAATTTAGATTTAAAATTCCTACATGCATCCAATGGCATCCGATCCGAGCTGCATAGGTTCATCACACACAACTTCTATTTTTCCTTTGGTGGTTATATTTAAAAGTGTTTTTTGAACTGAAAATAATAAAATGATCAGAAATTCAAATGAAAAATGGAACCAATGTTACGTTTGCAATGCTGCTTACAAGTTTCAAATTCAACCCAACATTCATTTGGGAAGTGCTATTGTATTTTAAAACTGTTTTCATGATACGCTTAAGTCAAAGTTCTACCTGAATTGCAAATCAAAGGAACTCAAACTAAAACGTGAATACAAGCGTGTTAATCACAATTCTGTATAAACAAATGCAATCTTATTATTTTTCTTTCTATAGAACTATCATCTTGGTAACCATTAAAAATATCGAGCATAGCGTGTTTGCCGAAAAACTGGATTATATTTTCAACAAAGTTTCTGTATTGTCTTAAAACATTTTGTTGACCTCACGTGGTCTATCTTAGCAATATCAAAATATAAGTAAGGTACTGCACACTAGTCCAACTACTGTAATATGTGTCTTAAGTTGAAATCCATAAAAATAAACATCACTGTCAATAAATTAAAGTTCATACCAATATTTACATACCGAATCTTTGTAATATCTTTAAAGTTTAGATAGCAATACATGGTCGTTAGCTGTTCTGGCTTAATAAATTCACGCTTAACGTTTTAAGTATTTTATCTCAGCCATCCTGAATAAAAGCGCTGACTAATTGCAAAGAGAATTCGGATATCGAAAGCATGTGCTTGAATCAACAAGCGATATCAATAAAATTGAATAGCATTTATCTAGTTGTTATGTCACTGCAAAATAAAAAAAAATGTGTACAGTTATTTTATAGAATTTCAAGCAAACACCCACCTGCTTCAACAAAACTGTTAAGATCGGCTTTGTTGCATCTGTCTGATACACACAGACCAATTCGAATGGCGTTCTCATACCCCAAGCCCTGAAACAAATATAAACGGATTTAGAATTGATAGCTGGTATTAATGATTTAAGCTAGATGTTGTAAACAACAGATACACATTTAGAAAATACCATTTACATAACAAACTATATGACTGGTTGGCGTTAACAACGTGTATATAATTTAAACTGATTTTTAATCTAGTATTTATTTCAAGCATAAAAAGAACTTACATCTTGATGACATGGGATTTTCTGTTGAAAGTTATGGCATTACAGGAAAACATAAATATGTCCAAATGATAAAATGTTATTGTGACGGTATTACTAACATGTAACATTACGTTTCAATAGTTCACCGACCTCAAATAACAATGATTGTTGATTATACTTGATATTACAATGAAAACTACAGGAGTCTTGCAGATCACATCAATACGAAGTCACATGATAATTAATGGTGCACTCTCACAGATTGACAGTTTTGACATTTGTGTAGTGTTTGTTTTGTCCCTGAATCAGCTGCTTTGAGAATCAATGCATTAAATTCATTCATATAAGATAACTCAAAATAGAACAGATCTAAATAATTTCGGAAACTGTTGTAAAACTACGAT
Source organism: Mya arenaria (assembly GCF_026914265.1). NCBI lineage: Eukaryota > Metazoa > Mollusca > Bivalvia > Myida > Myidae > Mya > Mya arenaria. The sequence continues at coordinate 24,466,991 of NC_069126.1, forward strand.
TTGATCTTTTGTCAGCAGTCTTGTGTCACTGATTTCCAGACTTTCACGCAATCATTGAATCATTACAAGACATATTTTTATCAAAACGATCATATCTGTAAATGTGCAGTGTTACAGGTACAATGCAAAGGCATTTAGACATGAACCGAGAGGTAAACTACATACAAAACAACACAGAAAAGCTATACAGTCTTGCTTGGAGTTACCGAACACAAATAACATTAACTTACATTGTATATTAAAATCAAAGATGTGTGTACACATATAAGTGAACAAAATATTATCAAATGCGTATATGCTGACTAACCAACGGGGGTATGTCACTGGGCAATTCTAGACGGCAGTATTTGCCCTTAAAGTGGTTCATCGTCTCCATCGCGTTGTTGTTCACGGTGGCGTCTACGCCTAGACATTCATCATATCCACCGGGGAACCAGATTCGGCCCTGCATTATACCGCTGTCCGGCTTTCCAAAAGCATCCAACACTGAAAATTTAATTATATTGTACTTTAGTGTAGCTCGACCGAATCGATTAAAGGGATCACAAATATGTGACAATCATAAGTGGTATTGTTTGAAAGACCGATATATCAACCACCTAGTATGCGGAGTTATCAATTGCCAAAGTCAGTGGCTGACAAATGAAAATAGGCCATGTAAGAAACTCGATCAAAAAATGGCATTTTTTCTGGTGGCTTCATTAACCTTAATATTAAATTCTTATGTATGTTGACGCCAAACAACTTCGGGTTGAATTAAAGGAATTTGCCTACTGATTAAAACAAATAAAATATCCTTGAATATCCTAAATCCTTGCTATTTTATTATTTCAAATAACATTGACACCACATATTGCAATCTTGCTATATTATGGTCAATAAAAATGTAATTGTTCATTTGCGCATAAACAACAGCCGTAAATTCAAATATTTCTTAATGTGAAGAAATACATTTTTACATTCTAGTATGGAGCTCATTATTGAAATGTTGTAAGTGGAAAATTCAATGATTTGTCTTTCCCCCAAACTATGGCAAAATCAGTTCAGGTCTTTTATTCCTTGTTGGTTTTTATTTTGTGAACGTGCAATTATTCTCGAGGTTTACTCTGTAGCTTATTTCCAAACGTAAGTCTTAAACACACAAAGATGTGGCAGGACAAGATCGACATTGGTATTATTATAATTGAAAACATTGATGTCATTTATGGGACAAACAAATTTACTGGGTTAATATGAATACGTTTGATTTAATCTGTCATATTTTGGTGTTTCTCAATTATCATCCCCCTTTCAAAGGTTAGGGTTGTAGTCAATTGTTCATCAAAGCCCGCCCTTACCTGTCAAAGCCCAGCCCTCTCTTCCCATCAGTCCTTGTAGTAGCAGCGACAAGTCGTTACTACATTCTGGGGACACACCCCAGCTCTTTATGGTCAACAACGAAGCCATTGACGTCAACGCCGCTAGGTCCACCGATGAATTATCATCGAGTTTTCTCCCAGGTAAAAGTAATCCAGAAACAATTTCAATAATTAGACTTAAAACATTGGTTTCCCTTCCCGTTTGTGAAAAATGATTCTATGTTGATGTTAAGAGAATCAGGATTGGTCGAGTTGTTTATAGTTAAACCAAGGTTTTTCCATAAATCAGAAATCACATTTTGTAACCCATTTTGTTTAGTGGTGTTTTGTTGAGCATGTATCCTTAAACAAAATGTGCAAATGACCAGAACAAAAATATTTGTAGGTCTCATTTTCATTCCACCACCATTCATATATAGCATATAGATAATGAATGTTTATTCAGTTTACGGTTTTGTTCATTATGACTTTGATATGCCGAACATATATAGTCTGAAATGACCTTACTTTTGACCGAATACCGGAGTTGCTAGACAACCTTAAATTTGATTTAGGAGTACAAACAGCTATCATTCAATATAACAGTCTCCTACGCGATGATCTACATTGAGGCCCCCGTTCGGCAAATATATTCGAATAATACATGGATGACTTTTATGTAATATATATTTACACACATTTAATTACTATTTTTAGGTTTCATTAAAGTACATTGTTTTTAAAAGTTATGGAATTGAAATTAAAAAATACATTTTTAATTAATTGATTGACATTACGTTGTTTTGATCAGAGTGAGGTTTTTCACATAAGTTAAGTGCACGTAAACAGGTTAAAAACCCCCGTAAATTTTATTTTACTGCCCATTCCAAGGCCGTACCTAACAATTCTTGATAAACATACCTTTTTTATATAGTATATATGCACTGTGTTGTTTGTGGAAATTCGTGCTGTTGTTCAATGTGTCTTGTTTGTAATTTTTTTGTTTTTGTGTTCTGTCTTTGGCGTTTACCCTGTGCCAAAAAAACGGGGTTTATGTTTAAACCATTGGCTACTGAGCTTTTTCTGTAGTTTTTTACATAAGTTTTTATCATTGAAACGCCATTTGTATACGGAAGTGGCGAAAGGAAGTAACGGCTGCGTAGAGTTGTTAATGTTGTTTTCATTGGAGGTGTTTTTTAAGGATTGTTAATAGAGATTAAAATACCAAGATAGCAAGATATTTCAGGTTCTAGCGCTCATGGCAGTCAGTTGTTCAAGAACGTTTTTCTTTATGTGTAATAATATCTGCCCGAGCACATTAGATGCATTATGGGTTGTTGACATTTATAACAAAAATACCATTTTTATTAAAGCTACCAAAGACGTGCTCTTATTCTACAGCGCTTAACCAAAGATGTACGTTTGTATTTTGCGTTAATTACTTTTTTCTGGTAATAAGATATTACTCCGTTTTCGACTGATACGAGCGAATGCTTTTCTTGAAGATTGATTGTTTTTTTTACCGTTTTCGGCTGCCGATGCTACGAAATATATAAAAGACTGTGTGTAAATGAGTTTTATTCATTTCGTTTTTAAATCTCGGAGGATATTCGACAGTATTTACATATTTGTAGTGTTTTATTATATTTTTATTTGGTTTTCCTCCTGATTTGTACAGTAACACTTTCATTATTGGACTATATGAAAACATAGTTTTATACCTTGCTAAGGCATGTTATGTCAAATGGTTGTCTTTAAGTGACTGTACTGTACCTTTCAAACGCTTGCACTGTTGCACAGGCTTGATTCATTCATTTGCCGGGGGTGTTTTATCCGTTTAGTTTGATGAGTACTTGAAATGATTGCTCTGATGAGGCTTTTACATTTTATTTTAGATATGTTGATAATTTTGGGACAAGTGTGTAGTTATGGCTATAGAAACTACTTTACCATCCCTCCCGGTCTTAACTCGTGCTTCAGTGACCTCGTGTTTGGTTGTGATGCCATCACACATATATTTAAATAAAGTTATTTTAATAAACGTGTGGTCATTTTGTGGTGCTTATATCTGTGAAGGTTGTGTTTATATCTGTGTATGTGGTAGTAATATATATATGTGTATGTGGTGTTTGTATATGTGTATGTGGTGTTTATATCTGTGTATGAAGTGTTTGTATCTGTGTATGTGGTTTTGTATCTGTGTATGTGCTGTTTGCATCTGTGTATGTGATGTTTGTATCTGTGTATGTGGTGTTTGTAGCTGTGTATGTGGTGTTTGTATCTGTGTATGTTGTGTTTCTATCTGTGTATCTGGTGTTAGTATCTGTGTATGTGGTGTTTGTATCTGTGTATGTGGTGTTTGTATCTGTGTATGTGGTGTTTGTGTCTGTGTATGTGGTGTTTGTAGTGTTTGTATATGTGTATGTGGTGTTTGTATTTGTGTATGTGGTGTTTATATCTGTGTATGAGGTGTTTGTATCTGTGTATGTGGTGTTTGTAGTGTTTGTATCTGTGTATGTTGTGTTTGCATCGTTTGTATCGGTGTATGTGGTGTTTTTATATGTGTATGTGGTGTTTTATCTGTGTATGTGGTGTTTGTATCTGTGTTTGTAGTGTTTATATCTTTGTACGAAGTGTTTGTATCTGTGTATTTGGTATTTGTATCTGTGTATGTGGTGTTTGTATCTGTGTATGTGTTGTTTGCATCTGTGTATGTGCTGATTGTATCTGTGTATGTGCTGTTTGTGTCTGTGTGTGTGGTGTTTCTATCTGTGTATATGGTGTTTGTATCTGGTGTTTGTATCTGTGTATGTAGTGTTTGTATCTGTGTATGTGGTGTTCTTATCTGTGTATGTGGTGTTTGTATCTGTGTATGTGGTGTTCTTATCTGTGTATGTGGTGTTTGTATCTGTGTAGGTGGTGATTGTATCTATGTATGTGGTGTTTGTATCTGTATATGGGGTGTTTGTATCTGTGTATGTGTTGTTTATATCTTTGTATGAAGTGTTTGTGTCTGTGTATGTGGTGTATGTATTTGTGTATGTGGTGTTTGTATCTGTGTATCTGGTGTTTATATCTGTGTATGTGGTGTTTATATTTTCGTATCTTTATTGCATTATCGTTCTGTCTATTGCCCAGTGCCTCGCAATACATACTTTTTTTTAAATTTGAGGCTACTGGAATTTACTTATAGCTGTAGTTTTCACTGTATTAGTGCCACAATATGCAAAATAACCTAGTTTAACTTCCCAGTCAACGTATGTTTCACTGACCCTTCAAAGACAGTTACATGTACGTGTGTGTCTCTCATTAAGTATTGGTTTGGCCCTGATCTTGTACCACTTAATTTGTTATATGTTTGACATATTGACTACTAAGCTTGTCCCTGTAGTTTCCATTGTATTATTGAACCGTGACCTCATATGAGCTAAGATGTTGGTGTTCACGAGGTGAAATATATTGCCGATGCAGTCTGTCTAGTGTTTTTTTTAAACTAATGTATATTCTTTTTAAAATTATAACTGTTGCAGTTTATCAGAAAAGTGCGGCTGTATAGGATTATATATAACTTTGTCTGAGTCATGGGCGCACCGCCGTATTATTTGGTAGTCAGAAAACGGAAAAGTTTGAAAACACGGAAAAATTTGAATTCTATGAAAAACAACGAACCGATATTTCCCTGTTAAAAAGCTATATTTTACTGATTAATGTCAATTAACAATGGAAAGCATTTGTTTCATATAAAACGCCCTTGCATATGATATGTAGTTGTAATATGTTCTTCTCGAAATCAGTTCTATTTCCGATGGAAACATCTGCTCATAATTAAATTTGATCAATATGATTGTTAAAAAAATAAATATTATCTCATTTCATTTATTTTTCCAAAATAGTACAAAGTAAACATTAAAAGGTCAACATACATACATTCTGCATTATTCGATAAGGATTAAAGAAAAATCAAAGCAATAGCAGATCACCATTCTTAATGCTCGTATACCCCATTCTACCCATCAGTCCTTGTAGTTGTCATGTTTCCGACTTCCACCTATTTACTGCCTTTTCTGAGGACTGCTTTCTCCAACCCCATCATGGGCGCCTCGAACACGAGGGACACAATGAAACTCAACCCGTAGGTCAAAGTCATGTGACCAAGAAACAGGTAGATCTGAAAATAACAAGAACCGAAATTGCCCACCATACAGTGTTGTATCACGTTCTTCTTTGCGATACCATGAGCGGCAAAAGCATTGCTTTGTCAGTTTGTAGACTTCAGCCCCACTTAAGCGCAGGTGAAACGGGTAGGTCTAATATTATTATTTATAACCGGTAAATTCATGTGATATAAAAATTCTGACACGCATCAATGTTAAATTGATGTAACTGAAGTCAGTTTAACATGTAATTGTACCGACATTTGAAACACTACTTATTACAAAAACATTTTTTCGAATAATACCAGTTCAAAGTGTGTGAAGTATGTGAGCTGTCGTCTGCTTGAGTAGAAAGTTATCATAACCAGAGGATGTATAAGGTAGGCACAGTAAGTCAGGCGACTCAAGGGTATGAATCCCGCCACGACAGCAACTCGTTTATCCAACCTGAATTGCAGAAAAGCATCCAAATACATCCTTATCATTCTCTTTTCGAGCTATATATATATATTTTGTTATGTATACTATGAAGCAAGATTGGTGTTTTTTTTATGAAAACATCAAATATAAAATATATTCAAACCTCCGTGGCCGGTGCAGCATGCGATTATCAGATAGGCAAGAGCCACGCCCCAGGCGGTGCGAGATAGAGCGGTGTAGGCCGACGACTCCCCCAAACTGAATATGTGGTTACCGTCTCGTGAGTATGGTCCATATACCACCAGGCAGAATGTGGCAAGGCTCAAGAACCACAGCAACAGGTTGAGCGACTGTGGAATAATATATATGTACTATGAATACTATAAACCGCTTCTTATCCTCAGCTTTTCTACAGTGAACATTATATCAAGATCATAGTAATCTAGGTTTATCTCAATCGTTTGCAATGTGAACGGTTATATAAAAAGCTCCAAACAAAGCAGTTTATTATTGAAATGATGATCAGAATATCCAAGTGTGTAAAATTATTGAAACAGTAGCGTTGTATTTTTTCAACACTATTTATTGATTTAAAAAGCTAATCCATTTTCATATCTGATGCTCACGTATATATACTAAATATTAATGAAAACATACGACAAATTCTCTTGCAAAGTACCTCTAGCAACAAACCTTTGGGATTTTTAGTTTTCTTTTGTTTTATAGAGCAGGTAGCCCGCAAATAGCCCCACTATGTAAGGTCCGAGCCGGGAGTAGCTTGGGGCATATTGCATCTTCCAAGAATTTCCATCAATTCTAAACCAAACAGTGAAATTATCAAAAAATATGTATGCTATGATAATCCGATAAAATCCTTTCTTTGATAAAAATTCTTTATTGAACACAGTTTATAGCATAAACCTTTATTCACATAAATTGTAAACATTTCATGCTTCAACACTGTATTTCGGGAATACGATACACTTTTCACGTAATTTCAGTTACAAATAAATATTGTTTCAACGATCACATTAAAACAAATCATTATCAAACGTGTTAAACAGCTCGCTTCTAATGTTTCGATATATTGAAATTAAATATCATCGAACATGCTAAACAGTAACATCGTCTTATTATAATTTCTGTTTTTAGAATATTAGCGCTGCCACTTCTCCATACTAACGGTTGCGGTGCGTCCGGCAGCATGCCCTGCACAGGATACTCATGCTGGTACGCGATAACCCATCGTGCAGCCAACGAGGCCGAGAGAAACACGAGACACGATATTGCCCCGGCCACCACATTACTAGGGAAAAATATAGACAATGTTATAGACTAACTTGCTTTTATAAGAATGAGGGAAAGTAATTGAGATAACAGTTTTGGTTATCTTGATGGTAAGCTTTTGTTCAGAAAATCTTTGTAGACAATCAATACTGATCTTATGTTCATTATTCTCTTTAAAGTATCCGATTTTGGTTCGATTGTGATGCTCGGTGACCCCATACAAGTTTGGTATCATTTGAAAGGTTCTTTCTTAGTAACGACTAACGACTTAAATTACCCAAAATACCTAAAACAATAAGTTTTTCCAATTTGTTACTTGGATCTCGAAATGAAGCCTATCTTTGAGTCTTACGTGGCCAAAGAGGCTAATTTGCTCTATAGTTTGATTTAATTTACATACTAGTATATTTTTTCTCTAACCATTAAACCCTTTCAAATGGTACTGACACAATGGAGGGTCATCGGACAACCGAAACTCAAATAACTGTACATCGGATTTGTTCATACATATAATGTTTTCTTTATGTTTTACATTATTCGTCCGACCTTTTTACCCCTAAAATAGCTGACAGTGTATTGTATATCCGCACAATGTTGTTTTTGTGTGGTAGGTTAGTATTTTTCTAACCTAACTCCTTTTGTTTAATCAAATTGTTATGGTCTGTTTATCATGAACGATGTGTTTTTATACACATGCATATATTATATTAGGGATGCAAACGAATGGCAAAATTGATATTCGAATATTCGTTAATTCTTTCGATCGAATATTCGAATATTCGATTACCAATATGAATGTATAAGAAATGTAGTAAACAACTTTTATTGTTTGCTTTAGTAATAGCTGGGGCATTTTAACCCTTCTTCGTTGTAGCCGGTATACGCGAAGGACCCTGATTTTTCCAAACATTGCCAATGAAATTCACCATTTCAAAAATATCTAACAAAAGCAATAGCCACTGAAAAAGGCGAAGATCGTTAATGCCTGTTGAATGTCATGATGCACCAACGGGTCGTTCTGTATGACGAGCGGCCTCGTTTTCGGATTGACATCTACTAATATAACTATGAAACACCAAACCTACTCGGAAATTAGATACATAATAAAACGAAAATAACCCTGAATTTTGACCCATCTATTGTATAACAATAACCTAAATTGCTATTCTATACAATTACATTTCAAAGCACGAATGTTATATCGAAACATGGAAAACAGCATATAACTAGCACATATCATCCATATCATTACGGCGATTTGAGCAATACTGCACAGCTTAATTGACAGCCATGACACCACTTTGGTTGCCGATTCCGTTTTTTATCCAATAATGGTCATTAGAATTTACCGAAAATATTGAAAGTTGTTTGATGTCACTTGTCTTATAGCCAGTTTTTGTAAAATTATGGGTACTGTTTATAGTCTCCGACTATGTGTCCCTAATTAACATATGACGCGTGTACCGGTATAGTGTCATCACGTCACGCCTCTGGCATTTAGGGGTCAATCGTTGTAAAAACAAGACATGCTAATATATACAACAGCACAGATGTAGGAAAAGGTTTATTATTATTAAACCAAACAAAAAGCATCGAATATTCGAATACCGATTTTGACATTCGAATATTAAACGTTCGATCGAATATTCGAATATTCGAATATTCGTTTGCATCCCTAATATATATATATATCTAGAGTAAGTGATAATAAACGAAATACTACACATAGTCAGAATATAAAGCCATTCAATGATCAGAAATAACTGAATAATTTTATAAGTGAGATAAGTTAGATTTAGATTTGTATGTATTTCATTTTGTTAAAAAATTATGTTAAGGCACGTACTAAAAGAGTGGAAGGAGAATCAGTGGACTTATGATGTAAAACTGCATATCGTTAGCCAGGTACCAGCTCCATCCCATACACTGAAATCATACAGACACAATATTTACAGCAACTGGTCATTTCTTTTCCATTATATGTTTCCATTTGCGATACAATACATCAATTTGAAACAGTATATCAAATTGGCATGTACATAAAACCTTTTTTCTGATGTTTCTAACAAGAGTAGTGACTTATTTGGATTAAGTAAAAAGATTACATTTTTAGTTGACACTTAATAGCTATGTTTCGTGATGAATGAATGCATCCTTATAACTCATAATTTTTCCTCCTACCATGTGGTCCAGTTCCACGTAGTTGTTGATATATAGTAGATTGGTCCACCAGGTATGGCGACATTCCCCCATTGAAGGCAAGTCATGGGTAAGGCGTAGCGGGCCATTTATCAAATATGGAGATAGCACCGTTCCAAACATTAATACCAGCATATAGGGCGGAGTCAGTCTGGAGTTTAGATATATGTATTGATTTCAGCTCTTTGCGACATTTAACAAATGTTCAACCACGAGTTGGTTTTCTCGCATTTTTAGGATGCGTATAGAATAAAAGAAGTTTAAAAGGAAAAACGTTTGTACGGAAACGTATTTCGCTATCACAAAATATTTAAAAAAAAAGGTGCATCGACCAGCATTTAAATTTTTAACAGCAACACAATTCCTGTCCATGATGTTTAAGGCAATAATAGGTTTTGAATACGATAATTTTACTACAATTCTTGTCATGGCTATTTCTTTCTTCAGTTTTTGAAACTCAAAAACATGAATATTTGATGAATAACTAGCAACAAGGGATCTGCTGCTTGGTATTCTTATGTTGAATTATGTTTATTGAGTTTCATTTGATTTCACCATAAATTATATAACATATTGTTTATGCAAAGTTTCAGCAACCAAAACTGCAAGGAAAGGTTCATTAATGAATGGTGATGTGTACAATAACTGCCTAGTTCCACAATATTATATTTCAAGTAGTGTTTGCCCTGTTCCACACACATTGTACGTTTGCCTTGTTTAGCATGGTCTTTCTCAAAAATAATATGTTTATGTAGTTAGTCGATATTATTGTCTATAATTGCCTGCAGATATTTCAACATCAAGTTCAGAGTAATCACTTTCAATTGATCCTGTATTCTTTTAACAAAATGTTTAATAAGTAAATCAAAATGATAAATCGTGTTGAGAAATAATATTAGCTTGAAACCAAAACACATATTCCATTATAGCGTGATGTGATTGTTTTCGTTATAATAAATACTTTGCCCTTATAACAAAATATATGTTTTCCTTTCAAACGCATATTAATATGTCATAACTGTGTTTGTCTTTCCTTGGAATCCCTATAATACTCACTATATTATATTCACTTCAAAACCTCGATGAAACAATCGATCATTTTCGTTTGTTATATTAATTATACGGCTTATAAAAATAATTGGCTATAGAAAATCGGACAAATACTGCAGTAAGTTTAAGCAATAGTGTATAACCGGATGACACACATGCGTGAAAACTTCGTGCGTTAGTATTAAACTATTTTAAGTGCTTCGGATTAATATAACGGTTAAAAGCATACACGTTTTGTACTGATTACCTCCAGAATCTATGGAAATAGAACATGAGCCAATTGAGTCGATTTGCTCCACCCACTTTCTTCAATTCTCGCAAGGTCAGGTATGCCACTAAGACGCCACTGCAAGTTCGAGTTTCAATTTTTATATTAGTAAATATAGAAAAGATTTATATTTGTTAATACATGCTTGGTTCGTAGGATAGGCATTAAGATAGGTGAGTAGTTTGTAACTTAATTTGCACTAAGAAATATGCAACCAATTCATTTAGCTTGTTGGTTAGTTAGTTAACCCGTTAGTTATTCAGTTAGTCAGTAAGGCAGAAGTCATTCAGTCGGTCCGTTAGTCAGTCAGATTCACACCTGATATCAGCTTGACCTACCTCAGGGTGAAGAAAGAGTCAACTGAGACGGTCGCGTACATAATGGCACAGAAAGATACGTAAGATTCCTGGTCAAAGGCAAACTTCAAAATATTTGCTGTAAGAAATTAAACAGTATACAAAAACACGAACAAAAGCAAACAACAACAAAATAGTCAATACTAAGAGATAGACATTTAACAAATGCTATTCAGTCATTCAGTTTATTGCAAAGAAATGAAACAGGTTTAAATTAAAATAAAAACAAAAACAAATCAATAACTGAAATAATAATACCTAATTATGTGTATAAAAAACTTCTTTGTATCAAACAGTCTTACCACTAAGTCCTATGGGGAAGCTGAAAGTATGCCCAAGGATAACCCAGGCCATACTCAAGAACCTGATACCATTCAGGGCCCCAAGAGACCCCCTCTCTGGTCGGTGTTCAGGATCTTACCACCATTGCTGTAGACGGAAAACGCAAGCAAGATCCTTTCCATCGTTCCTAGTAATAACATTAAAATTATCGAATTTGACTGTATAAAAGGCGATTCGATTTCAGTTTATGTAATAGGTGAATTTATGACATTGGCATTTATATATTTGAGTCAATTTAAAAAAACATCTGAAACACTTTCCTACCCTGGCTTTGTTGGTTCGAGACAGGTTCAATGATTGGTGTGTCGGTGTTTACATGGTTGTCAGCCTTCATTGTATACACTGGAGGTAGTTCCTTCTCTTGGTCGTGAGGAACGTTGCCATTTTCTTTTCCCGCAAATGCGTTATTTACATAGGAAATACCCGAAACAACCGTAAGCCTATGTTGTATTTCAGATGAATTGTCCTTCGTCTTTACTTTCATTTGGACAGCAAGGATATCGTACAGTGTTCCAAACAATATGAAAGCTCCTAATACAGCAAGGAAGCATCTGAAACATATACGATATATTACTTCGTTGAACATCGTTGCATTCTGACTGTTTTAAAAAGGACTTTATTATATCGTATTCTTTCACCACATACATCATTTAGATGAAAAAAATGGTTAAAGTTGTGAAAATTCCTCTAAAAACCGGCCTCGGTTTCTCAACAAATATTTAAAGGAGAATCGTTCTAAGATTGAAAATATTTGACCTAATTTAAGTTGAAATCTGTTAGTTGAGTATGCTTTATTATAAAGATTCTGTCTTAAATATCTTCAAAAATATCGCTAACGAATAACAATTTTGTATGAGTTTTTTAATATGAAAAACCATTTGATACCTTATGCATATTTATCAAGGGAATTGAGCAATTTAATTAATAATTTTCAATTTTAAATGAGAAGGAACGCAAACAGCTTCAACATTTGTCATTGTTTTGCTTGTAAAAACTCTAATTGGTATGCATATAATAACAGTTAGTGTTTAAAACAAATAAGTTGAGTTCGCTATTTTAATTCACTGAGGATGCTCTGGAGTTGCTTTGTGCTGCAGACCCTTTTACAAATTCTCACTGAGATAGGATATTTCAATGAGTTTCATACTGAGAACTTGAGACGTTTTGTGAAATTGAGGCCCGGATTTGCTGGTCAAAATGATGAGATTTATAAAAATAATCATCTCACATGAAACTATTTCAAAAAAAGTCTTACATGCATCCAATAGCATCAGATCCGAGCCGCAAAGGCTCATCACACACTGCTGTTATGTCTGCATTGGTAGTCCCATTCAAAAATGTTCTTTGTACTGTAATTGTTAGAAGACAATAACAAAAGATAATGTATAAAAAATGCAACCGATCTAAGTTTGAATTTTAGTTTCTTTGAAGCATCATATTTACAACTGATAACTGTTATTAATGCTGAAAAATGCAATTGTCTTTTTGTGCCTTTGAGGATGGCCTCATGTGGCAAAAAAGGACACTTACCTGTGCAAATGGATTTGCATGCTTATCTGATATTAAAGGGTTATAAGTATTGCATTCCAAACAGATTACTTTTCATTATACACATTACTTGTTAAAAGCATTGAAAGACACTTGATTTCATAATATTTACACCTCAACTTCCATTTCTTAAATGAATTGCCTTTCGGCAATTCCGTTTATCAATCGATGAACGCAACATATTCGGATATGTTCGGATCGCAATTCATCGTATAACAATATAATGAAAACTATTGATCTTGTTATTATTTGTATTGTGTCAGCAGGTCCCGTAACAAATATATATCAACATTATAGAAATTGCTAATTGATTATATTTTAAATGTTTTGTTGCCAGAAGTGTTTCAATTTTACGTTTAAAAGTGATTTCAAGTGATTGATCTTTTCCGCGTTATTGTGACGTCATTTGAAAAGATGTTTCCGGTAACAGGCGGGTCGTTCTATGTACAAACCTGGCAATAAAGGACTAGTGAAATATTTTCTTAAATGAAATGAAGTATTTTTTAACAATTATTGAATGAAATAATATATTATTGGTGTAAATATAAGGAATGAATTGCATGGGATAGTCATAGTACGCGTGGAGTTCTTCGGACTCCACACACTTTGACCAGCCCAATTGCTTTCATACCCCGATAATGACATCAACCCCGCAATTCATTACTTAAATGAATGATGATTTTGAGTTTGTTTTATGACATCATTTTGACATTGCGCAAATACATATGTCATGACGTAAAGTCGGCAGAGTAGACCCGGGCTAACATATTTTGCGATATGTTTTTGCGTGTTGATTTATGAAGGGTATATAAAACACAGCAATACGTGTCTTTTGTTCTAGTCTAAAGTAATATATTTCAATATCTATAGTTTTTTTTTGATAAAATGAATGGCAGTACAAATGCTGATAACAACACTTTGTAAAAGGCCGAAATGCGTAAACTATTCTGACTTATTCTATTTACTTTTAATTACCACTTCTTTAATTTCATTTGCAGTGGAATGTTCACAAATAAGAGTGCGGAACAAAAATTTTGTACGGAGCAAACCGAAAAAAAGGTTCTAAGGCGGTACTTAACAATCCTTGATAAACACACGTAGGTTTTTATATAGTAAATATGAACTGTGTTGTATGTGGAGTTTTGTTCGGTTGTTCCATGTTTCTTGTTTGTGACTTTTTTGTTTTTCGTGCTATATGTCTTTGGCGTTTACCCTGTATCATTAAACGGGGTTTATGTTTAAACATTTGGCTTCTGGGCTTGTTTCTGTAGTATTTCATATAAATACTTTGGAATAGACTGAGTGACATAAACTGAATCAAAAATTTTTTTTTTTTTGCAATTTAATTAAAAGGTTTGCTTGGTAATTATAAAATAATATGAGAGAATTTCAATCAATTATCTACCTGTTTCAATCAGATTGTTAAGGTCTGCTACGTTGCATCTGTCTGACACACATATACCAACTCGAATCGAATTCTCGACTCCTGGAACCTGAAATCATTCGGAATGGTTTAAGTGTATCTATATGTTATTGAATATTAAGGATTAATTTTAAGCTCAATTTTATTTCAATGATATGTTCCGCAAAGGATAGATTTGTCTATGACTTTCGCGATAAACATTACTTTTAATAATACACATATTAACTACGCAGAATTTATTATCTATATACTTTCGATATCGTGTGATAATGGACGTAAACCCTTTTGATATTGGGTGCGGTTCTTCTATCTCTGATAGTTGTTTTATTTTGAAATCCTAACACCTTTGCTCGAATGCCCGTGAAGCATCTGTTGGAAGTTTTACTTTCCTATTCGGTATCTCGATTTTTTTTTGCTTTCATTTCGCCATAGACCATTTTCGTTTGAAACAAAGCCTTTGTGTGAAAGATATAACTATTAATATCCGCCTGCAGCGCTTGAATACAAAGTTTATCGACTATATAATGATAGACAACTATATACACGTACTGGCGCGTACTTATACCCTGTCTCAGAACTCCTACATGTATTGTCATAAATATTTGATGATCTTTAAATAATATATTTTAATACAAAAACAAAATACCACCATTCACTTCATGGACATATATGGGAAAAATATTAATAAATGTTTATCTTACTTCATTTCTATGCGTTTAACATTATAGGTATAAACGTTTATCTAAATTTGTACAGAAGTATTTACAAACTTTAGTGTAACATAATATTATTGAATACATCTGTGCTGACATACAAACGAGGGCCTGCCAGTGGGTATATCCAGACGGCAATATTTGCCCTTAAATTGGTCCGTCGCCTCTGTGGCGTTGTTGTAAACAATGGCATCCACGTCTTGACATTCATCAAATCCGCCAGGGAACCAGATTCGACCCTGCAACATACCGCTGTCAGGTTTTCCAAATGCGTCTAAGACTGAAAGAAAATGCATTCTTTTTATTTAGCTTGACCGTACAATCAGCTTTAAAAGTATCATCTGTTTCATACGTAGAAATCAGAACTGGCACCAAACAAGAGACCAAACGCCATGTGTGGGTGATCGGCTGACAAAAAAGGTAAAATATAATAACAAAATGTGTATGCACATAATTGTAACTCATTCATGTAATGTTGACCGTATAGAATAATTCCAATACTGTTTTCCAAACTAGGACAAAAGCATTCCAGGGGTGTAAATAAACATTATCTTTAAAAATTCTTGAATTCGCGATTTCTTTGAATTGTTTACTCCAATTGCAATGCTTACTCTATTATTGATTTCCAAATATTCACAATTGTTCTAAGACAGAGAGAGTAATTATTTGTTTCAGTGTAAAATAATAATATCTTTTATCGAGTAAGCACAAAAAGCTAATGTAATATATCTACTTTGTTTTTCATGATGAATATATATTCCGAATTCGCACTCAAACAGTTTATATCGTTATTATATGCTTGAATAGGGTACATTACAGCTATATTTTGTTAGAAAAGCAAGCCAAATCTTATTTGAACGTAACAGCATTTGGAAAATTTGGTCGTTGAATGTGTATCCCTGCACTGAAGGCTATGACATTTGATTTGAACTTTACTGGAATTTCAGTACAGTGGAAAATATCAAAATGCTTTCGTAAATCATTTTTATTTCACAGATGATCTTTTAAGGAATGGGTTAAGTTAACTTAATTGATATGATCACACGTTATATAATCTGTAATGTCATAAAGTATTTGTTTTAATCCCATAATATTGTTTATTTTCTTTATTGTTCTTTGCACACAATGACATATATCACCAAACAATCACTGAAGCTTATGTTTTTATCATTTGGTCATGTAAGGACGTTCTTACCTGTCAAAGCCCATGCGTCTCTATCCATCAGTCCTTGCAGTAGTAGCATCAAGTCGTTGCTACATCCTGGAGACATTCCCAAGCTCTGTAGCGTCAACGACGAGGCAATGGACGTCAGTACGGCTAGGTCCACCGGGGCATTGTCATCGTGTGTTCTCCCCGGAAATAGTAATCCAGTAACAGTTTGAATAATTGGGCCCAGAGCATTGGATCCTTTCCCGTTGTTGAAAAGTGTTTGTAAATCAATGTTGGCAACGTCTGGATAGCTTGAGTTTTGTATGACTGAACCAATAGTTTTCAATAAATCAGAAATCACGTTTTCAAATGCAGCTTGTGCAGTGTCATTTTGTTCTGCGTATATGCTTAAACAGAAGATGCAAAGCATCAGTACAATGATATACGAATGTTTCATTTTCATTCCACCATTCATAATTGTCCTTATCTTACAAAGTTTTTAAACGTTTGAGGTTAAGATGTAGACTATATGTATATATAAGATGATGAGCTCAATTTTGACTTAATACCGGAGTTGCTAGATTGCGTTTCAGTGTAGGGCCAACACATGAATGCATTTATTTATGATACTGGTATCACGCTTGAAAAGATAAAATGTTTTGAAATACCGCACAATTTCAATATTGTCAAAATGTGATGAACGGTAATTTTACGTGCGTTTTTTAATAATTGAGAACAAAACATATGGAACAATCAGATTGATATAAGGAATCAACCTTATGCTCTGTTCAGGGGTCAGTTTTGGTAAAGAATCTAAATATCATCATACATTTTTTAAATGTCAAGTAACTTCAGTGATAAAAACATGGAGTCATTTTCATTTTCTCATGACTGTTTACCAGATAATTATTTGATAAAGTTTTTTTCACATAACTGAATTCTTCCCTTATCGAGGGACCAACCAAATATTATTGTGACACTTGTTTAGGAGTACAAAAAACGCAAACTGTTTTCAAAGGCGCATTATATAGTTTTGTCTTTCGGTTTTAAATGATTAGTATCTAGATAAACATATCACAATGACATCAAGTTTATTTACGTTTCAATAGGAACACAGTCACTCCTAACTATACTGATAAAAGTTCAAGTGCTACCCGTGATTTTCATTTCAATATATCAACTTGGCCTTATTCAGCTATTAAACGAGATATCTAAATCGAACTTACAAGTTCCTCAAAAGGCATTCATCGTTATACTGAAATAACTAGATATGTGTCCAAATGTTCACCAAGGGCTCATTCCATTTCTCGTTCAGATCAACGTGACACTGGACTCATTTAATTTTAGGGGTCATATTCGCGTTTAATTCTAAACCCGTTTTAATTGAATAAACCGCCGCGAAAATTAAATCGGAGCCAATCGTAAAGCATTGTAAGAAAATGCACTTTCGAAACAAAAAGGGAATCGTAATCCCTTTGTAAACCCTCCAAACAATCTCTGATCGTAATTGATGCATTGTGTTGGGCTTAATTGCCTTTAATACACATTTTAGATTGAATGTTCGCATTAAGGTAAATATTTAAGTTTTGCTGTAAGGTTTAAGGCGGGAATCCTATATCGCCCCACCTAATCCGCTGGTTATGAGGTTCAAATTTTATGTTGAAAGTACGAAAATGAGATATGTTTCGCAAATGGTTATATTTGTATACTCACTAAACCCTCTTAAATCTGGTGTACTGACTTGACTTACAAACCAGAAGGAATATAGATTTTGAATACTGATTGACCGTGTACTTGAATGAATTATAAAAAATAGCATAACTCTGCAAAGCGTATCATGCCGAGTCTCCGATCATATATAACGCCGCAGTGTGAATCTTGATTAACGCCTGACAGGCTTAAATCATATATAGCGCAGTTGTGTGTTTTCCATATGTTCCTGTTATTCCTTGGTCATTTATAGCAAATGTGTGTATTTTGTTTAGTTGCTTTAAGCTTTGATGAATTAAAATCCCTCAGTGTGTATCTTGCTGAGTGCCTGTTTAGCTTTAATGATATGAAGAGACGCCGGGCTTACCTTATTTTCTGCATGTTTTGCTATGCCGCATCGTGTGTCTTGTTGGGTGTGTAAGGTTTGGATCATATATAGCGTCATTGTTTGTATTGTGATACATGCATGTTCGCTTTGCATATGTCTTGTCGAGTGCTTAGGGCTTTGATTATTTAAGTTGCACCTACATGAATCTTGTTAAATGTTTTTAAGCTTTGATCACATATTGTACCGCCGAGTCCATTGAATGGAGTGCATGTGGGGCTTTTATCATATATTGCGGCCCTGTGTATATCTTGTTGAGTATATGTAGAGCTTTGAGAATACAAAGCGCTGCTGTATGCATGTTGTTATATGTATGTAAGGTTTTGAGCATATATAACGCCGTTGTGTGAATAGTGTTGACTGTCTGTTACGCTTGGATCATATACAGGGTCGCTCGGTAATCGTTTTGAGTGCCTGTAAGGTTGTGGTCACACAGAGCGCTGTTTTGTGAATGATGTTGAGTACACATTAGATATTGAACATATAGAGTGCCGCCGTTTGTATTTTGTTGACTGCACCTTGTACTTTGATTGTATATAGCGCAATTGTGTTTATCATGTTGAGTGCCTGTTAAGTTGTTTTTATTTATAGAATCGCTGTGTGTATCTTGTTGCGTGCATGTATGATTTAATCACAGGCTTAGGCTTAAATATTTAAAGAAAGCATCGCTTGTTTATATTGTTACGTGCCTATATTGCTTAGATCAAATGAAGCGTTTTCGTGTGTTTTTGTGTGTACTTTGTTGGGTGCACGTTATGCTTTTAACATGTAGAGTGCAGCTGTATGTACCTTATTGCGTGCATGCTTGGCTTTAATCAAATGTATCTCCACTGTGTGTTTCTTGTTGAATGTCAGTTAGACTTTGACCATTAAAAGCACCTTGTGTGTGTCTTGTTGAAATTCTGTTCGGTTTTGCTCATATAAAGCGCTGTGAATCTAATTGAAATTCAATCGGGCTTTGATCATAGATAGCGCCGCTGTTCGTATTTTGTTGAATGACAGTAAGCCTTTGACCATATATTTCGCCATCATGTGTATCTTTTTTACTGTTCTTTAGGACTGAGTGCATCGTCTTTTTGCGTGTTTCTGTTGAGTGCAATATGGAAATATTGCCTTTATTTTGGAGATTTGATAAATGTCCAGTTTCGAGCGATTGATAAATTGAGTTTGCTGTTTTTTTATTTCGTTAATAGCTTTAAAACAGTCATTGTCTGTTTATAGGCTTTCGCAGAATAACATTTGTTCACTTTTTAATTTGGTTGGTGAAAAGTCTATCGGCGTTGACTCAGTTTCATTGATTTTTGTTCTTGTTTTAATTTGAAGTAAAATATATTGTTCATGAAATAGTTCTTTTGAAAAGTTATAACTTTATCATGAACCTTAAGTGAATGAATATATGATCATACATAGCGCTGCTGTGTGAATCTTTTTAATGTCAGTTGAGCTTTAATCATATATAGCACTGCTGTACGTATATTGTTGATTTTCTTACCGTATGAAGCGCCAGTGCGTGTATTTTATTGAATGTTCATAAGGTTTTATTATTTACAGCGCCGCTGTGTGTACTTAGTCGAGGGTTGAAATGCTATTATGCTATATAGCGTCACTATCTGTATTATGTTCAGTGCCGTTTGTCTTAAATCATACAAAGGGTCACTATGTGTAACTTGTTGAGTGCATGTAAGGCAATACATGGCTTTTAATGTTGAATGTCCAATATGAACTGAGCGGTGGCGCTAATTATGAACAAAGGCTAACGAGAATTAAAAAAAAATATACACAACGGCGCAAACAATGCTCCAAACCTAACATGCCCTGAACCAAAGATACACAAAAACAACGCTATAAATAATCAAATCCCTACATGCCCTAAACAAGATACACAGAACGGTTCTATATATGACAAATCCCTACATGCACTCAACAAGATACACACAACAGTGATACATATGATCAAATCCCTACATGCACTCAACAAGATACATATAATATCAAATCCCTACATGCACTCAACAAGATACACACAACAGCGTTTATATGATCCAATCCCTACATGCACTCAACAAGATACACACAACAGTGATACATATGATCAAATTCCTACATGCACTCAACAAGATACATATATTATCAAATCCCTACATGCACTCAACAAGATACACACAACAGCGCTTTATATGATCCAATCCCTACCTGCACTACAAGATACACACAGCAGTGATACATATGATCAAATCCCTACATCTTCTCAACAAGATACATATATTATCAAATCCCTACATGCACTCGACCAGATACACACAACAACGCTATATATGATCAACGCCCTACATGCACTCGACCAGATACACACAACAACGCTATATATGATCAAACCCTACATACACTCAACAATGCATATATTATCAAAGCCTTACATGCACTCAACAAGAAACACAAAACAGCGCTTTATATGATCCAATCCCTACATGCACTCAACAAGAAACACAAAACAACGCTATTTAAGCTCAAATCCCAATCTGCATTCGACAAGAAACACACAACAACGCTATATATGATCAAAGCCCTACATGCACTCAACAAGATACACACAACAACGCTATATATGATCAAATCCCTACATGCACTCAACAAGTAACACACACCAACGCTATATATGATCAAAGCCCTACATGCACGCAACAAGATACACAACAGCGCTTTATATAATCAAAGCCCTACATGCACTCAAGAAGATAAACAAAACAGCGCTTTATATGATCGTATCCCTATATGCACTCAACAAGATACACACAACAACGTTATATATGATCAAATCCCTACATGCACTCAACAAGAAACAAACAACAACGCTATATATGATCATCACTTGGCGACTGTTGACTGCTGCGTGGTGCGCACGCAATTTTTCTTTAATATAATAAAAAGTGAAATTTTGGGTTAAGTAAAGTGTTTTTACATACTGGACAGTTTTAGTTTAAGTATTTAAACCTTTGAACGTTTCTTAATTCATGACTTTTATCAGCAGTGGCAAATAGTGGTGTTTTAACTTTTTCTTCAACTGGCTGGGTCGCTGGACGCTTGAACCCCTCCACTAGAGCGTCTGACTGCGTCTGATTGCGTCTAGATAACCCGGAGTGTAAACAATCATGGCAGCGCCCATGACAGACATGTTATCAATATTAATATTCTGTTACTGCTTCACTTGCTGCAGAAATATATACTTCCAAGCTGAACAATCTGTGGAAACTCGTATGTATAAATGCAATGATGAACATGATACAAATTCGAGAAACGTAACTTCATTTAAAATAGCTACAGCTTCGAACATTACTGTGCATAGCATTCTATTTTACCATTTGAAATACACCCGCGTGTACCTTCCTTGGCTATAAGCCTGAACCAAAGCTACAAATGGTACCTGCTAGTTCTGGCGGGTGATATTGCTCTAAACCCCGGACCTACAAAACACCCATGTGGTGTCTGCAACAGACCAGTTGCCAGCAGTCACAGAGCTGTTGAATGCGAAGCATGCTATCAATGGATACACATTAAATGCAAATATTACCCCAAAGGAATATATACTACTTGGAAACAGCTCAAATCCTTGGGTCTGCAACCGATGTGAAAACTTCCACTTTACTGACTCATTTTTTAGTGCTGAGTTTACATTAGATGATCCTAATACATCAATTGACTCCATGTGCAGCTCAACAGTTGACTCCGCCTTCAAGGAATTAGCAGAACTTCGTAGAATGCATCCCAAAAAATTATTGTGGCTCACCTGAACATTAACAGTCTAAAGTCTAAATTTGCTGAAATTTATGAGGTTTTAAATGATAAACTGTAGATCTTTTATTCATTTCAGAGACCAAATTGGACTGTTCTTATCGCGATTCCATTTTTGATGTACCTGGTTTTAAACTTGAACGGCGAGACAGAAATTCTCATGGTGGAGGTCTAGCCTCTTACATCCGCACTGACATTCCATCACGTAGACGGAGAGACATGGAATCAGACAATCTTGAAAATCTTATATACGAGGTAAATCTTAACAAATCAAAATGGTGCTTTTTCTGCGTTTACAGACCTCCATGTATGAAAAATAATCTTTTTGATGAACACTTTTGTAAAACTTTTGATAGATGTGTCAGTCTCTATGACTATTATGCCGTGCTAGGGGATTTGAACTATGACTTGTCTGAAACCAAATGTAAAACACTTTTGGATATTATTGAATCTTTTAACCTGTCAAATATTATTAAAGAACCTACATGTTTTAAAAAGGGTTGTCCACCATCTCTTTTAGATGTATTTTTGACTAATCATAAAAACCTTTGTTTTAAAACTTTAAATTTCCCAACTGGTATTAGTGATTGTCACAATATGATCAGCACAGTCATCAATAATAATGCACCAGGAAATGAGAAACAAAAAGTAAGTTTCAGAAGTTTCAAAACTTTTGACATTGACTCTTTTAACTATGATCTTAGCATGATTAATGATGGTTATCACCCTGATGAAAATAACATAGATACTGTATATAACGATTTTGAGAAAAAAGTTATGAACACTATAGAAAAACACGCTCCTCTTAAACAAGTCTATAAAAAGCCTGCTCAGCTGCCTTACATGAATAGAAGACTAAGAAAAGCAATTTACAAGAAGAAAATGTCTCACACTAAATACATGAAGAACAAAAATGCTAAAACATGGGAAGAATATAGAAAAAGTAGAAATTATGTTAATAAGCTTAAACGCATATCAATAAACAATTACTTTCAGGAGAGATGCTTAGGAGGATGTAAGAACAAAGACTTCTGGTCAACAATTAAACCCTATATGTCAAATAAATCAAAAAGCAATCAGTCCAAAATTATTTTAAACAATAACGAAAAGATTATTTCAGTCAGCACTGAAGTCGCAAAGTTTTCAATGAGTTCTATGCAAATGTTGCCAAAGATATTGGTAAAGATGTTGTTTTTAATGAGGCTAATCACCCCAGCATCAGTAAAATATTAGAACAAAACATTACACCCAGCTCCTTCAATTTCACACATGTAGGGCAATCAACAGTCTCAAAAATTATACAAAAGTTTAATGTAAAAAAAGCTACAGGTGTTGATAAAATATCAATTAAACTACTTAAGCTAGGATCACAGTCGTTAGCCCCATTTTATACTGATTTTATAAATAGCTCTATAGACAATAGCATTTTCCCAGATCGCCTAAAGCAAGCTCAGGTTACTCCAATTTTCAAGAAAAATGATCCTCTACAAAAGTCTAATTACAGGCCTGTCAGTATTTTGCCTGCACCCTCAAAAATATTTGAAAAAGTTTTAGCCGAGCAACTATCTGAGCATTTCGAACCTATTTTTAATAAATTTCTCTGCGCATTTAGGAAAGGCCATGGTTGTCAGACCACCCTTTTAAAATTAGTTGAGGACTGGAAGTCCGCTCTGGACTCAAAACAATATGTTGCTGCTGTCCTTATGGACCTGTCAAAGGCTTTTGACTGTCTGCCCCATGATATATTACTTTGCAAACTTAAATGTTATGGTCTGTCTGCCAGCTCACTGAACTTATTAACATCCTATCTTAGTCAGAGAAAACAGCAAATCAAAATTGGTCACATTACAAGTAGCTGGGCTGAGATAACCAAAGGTGTGCCACAGGGCTCGATCCTTGGTCCTTTACTCTTTAACATATTTCTCAATGACATCTTCTTTTCATCAAACAAGGATCCCTCTACAACTACGCTGATGACAATACCCTTTCTTTTAGCTCATTTAACTTCGACACTCTGATATCAGTCCTTCAAAACGAAAGTAATGTCCGTATCAACTGGTTCTCTGTTAATTGCATGCAGGCAAATCCTGATAAGTTTCAGGCTATCGCCATAGGCACTAAAACACACTCTAAAAAGCCCAAGCTTAGTATTAAAATGCCAACATTGAATGTGATGAAGTGGTAAAACTTCTTGGAGTCAACTTAGATTTTGACCTTACCTTTGAAAACCATATTAGCATCATATGTAGTAAAGCTGCACAACAACTTAATATATTGAAAAGATTAGGCAGAAATTTGTGTAGATTAAGCCGCCTAACCATTTTTCACTCTTTTATCTTATCCAATTTCAACTTCTGTCCGTTAACTTGGCATTTCTGTTCAAATAAAAGCACAAACAAGATTGAAAAAATACAAAAGAGCCCTTCGTTTTGTTTATGACGACTACTCCAGTACATATGAACAACTTCTAAATAGAGCAAAACTTCCTAGCTTGTATATCAGAAGAACTAGAGCAATGGCTATAGAAACTTTTAAAATCTTGAATAATATTGCTGTATTAAGTGATTTAATTAAAATGATGATAAT